>NC_057800.1:328851822-329068336 GCF_018294505.1 Triticum aestivum | reverse complement strand
GGGCCGGTGCTTGTCTAAGTGTTGGTCCGAAATGGGCAGCCTGCGGGGCCACCTGGGGGAAACTTGAGGGCTGGTTTTACTCGTAACTTGACCTATCCGGTGTTGCCCTGAGAACGAGATATGTGCAGCTCCCATCAGGATGTCGGCGCATCGGGCGGCTTTGCTGGACTTGTTTTACCATTGTCGAGGATGTCTTGTAATCGGGATTCCGAGCCTGATCGGGTCTTCCCGCTAGAAGGAATATCCTTCGTTGACCGTGAGAGCTTGTGATGGGCTAAGTTGGGACACCCCTGCAGGGATTTGAACTTTCGAAAGTCGTGCCCGCGGTTATGGGCAGATGGGAATTTGTTAATGTCCGGTTGTAGAAAACCTGAAGTTGACCTTAATTAAAACACATCAACCGCGTGTGTAACTGTGATGGTCTCTTCTCGGCAGAGTCCGGGAAGTGAATACGCTGTTGGAGTTATGCTTGACGGAGGTTGTGCTAGGATCACTTCTTGATCATAGTTTCTCGATCATGTTTTTGCCTTCTCTCCTCGCTCTCTTTTGCGAATAGGTTAGCCACCATATATGCTAGTCGCTTACTGCAGCTCCACCTCATACCTTTTACCCTACATATAAGCTTAAATTGTCTTGATCACGAGGGTGTGAGATTGCTGAGTCCCTGTGGCTCACAGATACTTTCAAAAACCTGTTTGCAGGTGCCGTTGAACCGTGCAGATGACGCAACCAAGCTCAAGGAGGAGCTCGATGAAGATCTCGTTTTTGTGTTGTTCCGTTTCCAGTTGGTCAGTAGTGGAGCCCAGTCGGGACGATCGAGGATCTGTGTAGCATTTGGGGTAGTCTTCTTTTATTGTTGGTTCCGTAGTCGGACCTTGATTGTATCTAGATGATGTAATGCTTTATTCATGTAATTGTGTGAAGTGGCGATTGTAAGCTAACTATGTATCTCTTTCCCTTATGTTTTACATGGGTTGTGTGAAGATTACCTCACTTGCGACATTGCTTTCAATGCGGTTATGCCTCTATGTCGTGCTTCGACACGGGGGAGATATAGCCGCATCGAGGGCGTTACAAGTTGGTATCAGAGCCTTCCCCGACCTTAGGAGCCCCCCTGCTTGATCGAATCGCTAACGTTATTGAGTCTAGAAATGTTTTGAGTCTTTTAGGAATTATATATATCGGAGTGTAGTACTTCTTTTTACTCCTCAGTCCCTTCGTCGCTCTGGTGAGGCATCCTGACGTAGAGTTTTGACTCTTCTCTTCTCAAATTTCACTAAAAAATTTAGGATCACGCGGGTATCTTGGAATCGTTCCGATGGTCTTGTGACGAGAACATTGTTCTTGGTGCCTCCTGACATTTAGGGGTTGTGGCAGTGTCCCGGGGAGTTGAGCTCCGAGGTGTTGTCGTCTCAATTTTATTGTTGCAGTTCTGGAATACCTGAGTTTAGTTTCGCCGACATCGAAAATCTCTTTTATGCAGTTGTTGGTGAGATAACCTCGACGCCACCCAGTACTGGGGCGGGAGTTCGGGAGTATTGCCATAACTCCTATAACGGATGTTTTTTTCGAAGGTTCAGGTAAATGATTTCCGAAGGTTTCTTGGTTATGTGTTGAAGGATGGATACGGCTGGATGTAGGATTTGTTAGTATTGGGTGAGATATTATGCTTCCCCTGTATCGCCAACACCTGATTGCATAACCGGAAAATTTCGGGAGTTTATAAGTGGGAATTCAAGTAGCTCTTAGGATATCTTTCCGACAGATGTATGATATGAAATTGGGGTTCGACGTCTAGTGGTCCGCTTATTCACGGTTGGTTTTACAGTGGTCTCGTTGTGTCTTAAAGAGTCCTTGGCTATGCCGACTCGGGGACGCTTTGTATGTCATATGCACTGCCTTGTACATGATGGTGCTGTACGATCGAGCCCGTGTAGGCCCCACCGCGAAAACTTCGGACAAAATCTCTATCATATGTTTGTTCCGGCTTATTTTGCAATCCAATCCTTTTTGTTTTGTTTTTGAGCTGTGGTATTCGAGTTGCTTCGAAGCCAAATGTTGATTCCATACTTTTCCTAAGCGGTGTTCTCATATTCCTATGTGAATACTAATCCTTCTTGATCATCGAGATTGTCTTGCCAATCCTTTTCAACTGGTGTGCTTCCCTTCAAGCGGATCCGTCCATTTTCAAAATCCGCAAGATCTAGTATCAGTTCTTCTCAACGGTGTTTGTTTCATCCGTCTCCAAGTTGCCTTTATTTTTCCCGCCCACCCTCCCTTTTTCTTCGAGGACTCAGAATTCTTAATCAAGTATCCATCTTATTAGTTATGAAGTCTCTCCATTCTTTTCCATCAATATTCTTATCCGGTGATTCTCATGAAGATTCTAACAGAGATTCAAGTTCATCATTCTTCGTGCTTTTCCTTTTTCGGTGGATTCAATTCAAGTTTTCAGTGTTGATCATATTCTTTTCTTTGTTTTTAATGATATTCACATGTCGGTGCACCTCTTAATCATCTACTTCTCGCTATTCAATTGTTCCGGAGTGTTGAAGGTATCCCGAAGATTCATGCTTACACTCTGCTTCCGTTCAACCTATCTCGAGGTTGTTATCTCATCAAAGCCATTTAAATCATCCGGTGCCATATCTTTCAAGTAATCGTTCTACGGTGTTTCTTTTGAGTGGCCCTAACCCACATGTCGTTTCCCGGGATCTTACCTGACTCTTCTAATTTTCTCGGAGATTTTCAAATACTTTTCTAAAGTCTGACGTAAGAATGAATTGTCATCAGTCAGATGGTTTCTCCAAGATCTTATAATTTTTTTCTAATCATTGGCTCAACCTCTACGCTTTTCATTCTCCCGGAGTATCTCAATAATTCATGACGGTGTTTCTCGTCGTCATTCTCAACACTTGAAGACCGAAGAAGAGTTTCTCTTAAATCTTGCCCCATTCTCTTCAAAGATGCGTGGTTCTAGCTTGATGCCATCCTCTCATAACTATTTTCGATTGTGAGAATTCTTTTCAACCATCCGGAGCAATTCAGGAGTCTTTTCAGTGGGATTCTCCAGAGCCCATCATCTCAGAAGTGTTCATTCTCAGCTTTCAGCTCTCGTTATCCAAATCTTACCGGTGCATCATTCAAGTTTTCTCTAATCAGTTCGTGATTTATTCGTTCATTTGTATCTAAATTCCCTCAAGTATCTTCATTTGTTCTCTAATTTATACCGGTGATTCATCCCTTTTACTTCGTTCGTTTTCAAGTCTTATGGTGGTTCGTTCAAGATTTCTCTTCCTTATTTATCTTATCAATTCATTCATTCTTCCAAATCCTACCGGTGGTTCATTGAAGACCTTCCCAAGTTTGCGCTATATCTATCTTCATCTTTTCTACGAGAATAAGTAGTGTGCCAAATCCATTGTTGGTCATCAATTTAATTGGTGAAGGATAAGCATAATGTAATTCTTATTCTTGTTTCATCCTAATGATTAATTCCTTATTCCGGAGGTTCTTCAAATTCTCTATTTCAGTTGTTTCATCTTTCTTTTCTGGAGTTCCGAGGTTTTCTGTTTTATCTCGTCGCGAAGATCCATCTAATCATTACAAGGTTTCAACTTCTCCTTCCTTTCGTTATCCTTTTGTTTACCGGAGTTCTTCATGGAGGTTCTACATGATGGTTCATCAAGGATTTAATTCCTTTTCGAAGTGTTCATCAACATTCTTTTCAGAGGAGCTCAAGTATTCTTCATCTTGCTATCCATAGTGCAATTCTTTCTAACGTTTCATTGGAGGTGGTATTATGTCGTTCTTGATAATTTGAGTTCATGTTTCATGATTCACATGTTGTTAAGAATGAGGTATTTTAAAATCCATCAATATCATCATCGGAGTAATCTTGGGTTATATTTCACCTAAAGTCTTCCCTAAGGATTGTTCCTATTTATGGTGCTTATATATGACCCAATTTCTTCATTTATCCTTCCGGTGATATAAGCGTCTCATCTCCTTGTTGATATCAATCCAATCTATCGTTTCCGTGAGTGGCAGGTTGTCACCTCATAATTTGATATGTATTCCATAAGACCATATCAAGCTTATTCTTTCATTGGTATTTTTTCCAACAACTCCGTTCGACCCTTCCCCTAAGGATGCCTGTTCAAGCTCTTTTGTGGCAGAAATTGGCATTTTCTTCTCCGTTCTCCTATTTCAATTATCTATCCTCTATTCTTTTGTTTCGGAGGCATTGTGATGTTGCTATTTTCAACCCATCATCTCGTTTTGTCAAAGATCATGTTCTTTTCATGCCTACCCATTTAACCAGAGTGTTGTGCCCTTTTGCTCAAGTTCTTTTCGCTTTATCATTCCTTGTACATCTTGTTTTAACCTGAGTGCTTGCATGTACTTCTTGTCCTTTGAAACCTTTCTCTTGTGTCTTTCAACCTACAGGGTTCTCGTGATGTTCCTTGTTCCTCTTTTCAAACGGAGGTTTTCAACTTTGTTCAATCTTTGTTGTATTCTTTCTTTCAAATTTGTTCAACCTTTTCAAGGTTCTTTGCTTTCACTCATTGGTCAAAGAAGCAACTTAGTTTTACCTCTTCTCATTCTCTTCCGTTTTTTCCTCCAGTGCCATTCTAGATCTCGGGATGAGATCCTCTCGTAGTGGTGGAGTGTTGTAACGCCCCAAGACCCGGAGCTTCATATGCCTTGCAGGGTTTCCGGGTTTCGTCGCATGCTTTGTTTGGTTCGTTGCATTCATCTTTGCATCATGTGCATTGCATCATGTCATTATGCAACCCGTTTTTAAAAAAAAAACTCAATCAAATAAACCGTATGGATCTTTGATCCATTTAAATCGAGGGAATTCACATGGTGAGTTCTCTTTATAACATACCCTCCCGATATTTAGAGAGCTATATTAAACCATTCCATTGGCTTGGAATCACCTACAAACACATATGCACCGTTCTTCAAATTTCCTTTTATCCTTCTCAACTTCCCCTTCTTCCTTTGGGGCCTTTTAGTAAAATTGAGTGGCAATTTTACTTTACCCATAAATGTTCCAAATCTGCCCATAAATCACATATATTGTGTAGGGTCACCTCCTATAATTTCAACCCATTTGGAGTTCATTTGAATGGGTTTTGAAATTCGAACTTGTCGAGTTAAATCCAACGCGTGTGGATTTTACTTCCTCCAAAAATCGTTAGGCCATTTTTGTCAAATTACTCATATTTTAATGACTCCAGAAAAATTTTCCTCCTACCCAAATTCCTTCCCTAACACCTCTCTTTCTTTTATTTCTCTCTCATTCTTTCTTTTTTCTAAAAAAACTCAGTGGGAGAAGAGGAAGCCCAACGAGGCCGGCCCATTCATTTCCTCTCAGCCCACCAGGCTGGGCCTCCTCCTCCTGTAACCTAGCGCCAGGAGACGCCCATCCCCTCGTTTTCTCCCCCATCCTCTCCCCTCGCGCCGCCAAAGGCCAGACCCAGCGCCCCATCTCCCTCGCTCTTCTCTCCCTCGATCCCCTCCATCTTCCTGTCGCCGCCTCGCTTTGCCAGGGAGAGGAGCTCCCCAACGCTCCATCCCCTTCTCCGGCCTCCCAGTTGACTTGCACCTTGGGCCACCGCCGAACCTCCTCCCTCCGCGCCAAGGTCGCCGTTGTCGCTTCGCTGCTTCCTCCAGGCGCCGCTCGCAGCTACCGCCATGGAGCCGAGCTCGGAGCTCCGCTGCTTCCTCGGCTCTGCACCGTCCTCCACTGCCTCCCTGCCAGAGGCCCTCGCAGGCTCCTCCTCATTTCCCTTGCCTCGTCGCTGGACCCTGCTCCGACGCCGCGCCGCTGCGGCCAGGAGCTGCTACACCCTCTCGACGTGCCCTTGGCCCTGCTCCACCTCGCCGCCTTGCCTCGTCGCCTCGCATCCGCAGAACCAGGCCACGGCCGCGCCATGGCCGCCTCCCTCATTTGCACCTGGCCTCGGCTAGAGTCGCCCCTGTCAGCAACCAGCCCGACCACGAGGCTCGCCTCTACTTCCCCTGCACAGGAGCTCGCAGCTACCACCATCGCCTCCTTGTTGTTGGCATCCCGAGGCCCCTTGTGCTGTTTTGTGTTGGACGTCAAGGCCACCAAGTTCGACTACGAGGATTCGCCAAGTGCCATTCGGATGCACCAAGTTAGACTACATGGACCGCCAAGTTCCTCCACCAACGACTTGAATGGCTACAAAATGTGAACCACTACCGCCGACCCGCAAAGAACCGTGGACGTCAAGTTCCGTGTCATTGACCCCGAACCTCTACGAAAACGTGTACGACTACTTCCGTGGCCAAAGACCAGTGTACAACTACCGTCACCGAAGGCCGTCGAGTGAACGTCTGCCCACATCGTGTATTTGACCAAGTTCGATGACGACCTCCGAAGAACTCGGATTCGCCAAGTTCCACTACCGTCGCCCCCGGAAACCTTGGATTCGTCAAGTACCTCTCCGAAAACAAACGGAACCACTACTTCCCTCGAAGACCAGCGAACGACTACCGCCGCCTTCGGAAACTTCGGATGCATCAAGTACCTCTTTAAAAAAGAATGTGTACCACTACCGTCGAAGTCCGATAGAACCACGACTTCAACTACCGTCGCGGGAACGTCTACTTCCCCTACACCGCATCGAACTTGAACCCCTCCGATATTGCACGCTTCAAAGGTATAACCCCGAGACGATCGTCCGAGAACGAATGCTTGTGATGTATGAGATGCACCCTTTGTCTACACCGTATTCGGAGTGTCTCTCGCTTCCATGCCATCGACTCGTGGGACACCGGAATCCGGGAGCGCCCCACCATCTTTTGCACGCATCCGCACACTTCTCCTTGACATCGGTATCTCAATCGAGTTACCGGAACCGGAACGTTGCCGAGGCACCGTTTTCGTTATCTTTGCCGTGACACCCTTTTTCCTTTCCACCACGGTGACAAATGTTTCGTAATGGTCTTGTCAACTTTTAATAAAAATTGCATAAAACTTGCATATGCCATTCGCATCATGATAACAACATTTAAAATGGTTAAAAGTGTTGTTTGCTTAAATTACTAATTACACATGAGGTTTTACCGGAATTGTTGTTTGATGTTTCTGGCCTCATTTAAAATGCCTAACTATGTATTTTACTCATGTTTCACCTCTTTCCTTGTTTAACAACATTGAATATTTTTGGGTACATAAACAAGATCGAACTAAATAAGTCACATGGTGTTTCGTCAATATGCAACGGAGTTGCATATTGAGCTCCACTTAATTTGTAGGGTTGCTTGTGCACTTTGCCATGCCATGCTTCATTAAACCGGACATGCATCATACTTGATTGTGCATCATACCATGATTATGTGATGGTTGTTTACCATGTTGTTTGCTTCTTTCCGGTGTTGCTTCTTCGGGTTAGTTCCGTTAACGTCGTGTTGTGAGGATTCGTTTGACTACGTCCATTTGTCTTCTTCATGGACTCGTTCTTCTTCCTTGTGGGATTTCAGGCAAGATGACCATACCCTCGAAATCACTTCTATCTTTGCTTGCTAGTTGCTTGCTCTTTTGCTATGCCTATGCTGCGATACCTACCACTTGCTTATCATGCCTCCCATGTTGTTAAACCAAGCCTCTAACCCACCTTGTCCTAGCAACCCGTTGTTTGGCTATGTGCCCGCTTTGCTCAGCCCCTCTTATAGCGTTGTTAGTTGCAGGTGAAGATTGGAGCTTGTTCCATGTTTGGAACATGGATATTTTGTTGGGATATCACAATTTCTCTTATTTAATTAATGCACCTATATACTTGGTAAAGGGTGGAAGGCTCGGCCTTATGCCTGGTGTTTTGTTCCACTCTTGCCGCCCTAGTTTCCGTCATATCGGTGTTATGTTCCCGGTTTTTGCGTTCCTTACGCGGTTGGGTTATAATGGCAACCCCTTGATAGTTCGCCTTGAATAAAACTCCTCCAGCAAGGCCCAACATTGGTTTTACCATTCGCCACCTAGCCTCTTTTTCCCTTGGGTTAGGCCAGCCCAAGGGTCATCTTTATTTTAACCCCCCCGGGCCAGTGCTTGTCTAAGTATTGGTCCGAAATGGGCAGCCGACGGGGCCACCTGGGGGAAACTTGAGGGCTGGTTTTACTCGTAGCTTGACCTATCTGGTGTTGCCCTGAGAACGAGATATGTGCAGCTCCCATCAGGATGTCGGCGCATCGGGCGGCTTTGCTGGACTTGTTTTACCATTGTCGAGGATGTCTTGTAACCGGGATTCCGAGCCTGATCGGGTCTTCCCGCTAGAAGGAATATCCTTCGTTGACCGTGACAGCTTGTGATGGGCTAAGTTGGGACACCCCTGCAGGGATTTAAACTTTCGAAAGCCGTGCCCGCGGTTATGGGCAGATGGGAATTTGTTAATGTCCGGTTGTAGAAAACCTGAAGTTGACCTTAATTAAAACACATCAACCGCGTGTGTAACCGTGATGGTCTCTTCTCGGCGGAGTCCGGGAAGTGAACACGGTGTTGGATTTATGCTTGACGTAGGTTGTGCTAGGATCACTTCTTGATCATAGTTTCTCGATCATGCTTTTGCCTTCTCTCCTCGCTCTCTTTTGCGAATAGGTTAGCCACCATATATGCTAGTCGCTTACTGCAGCTCCACCTCATACCTTTTACCCTACCTATAAGCTTAAATTGTGATGAGGACATCAATACAATTGTTACACCCACAGTCCCTGCTGCTATACATACTGGACCAATTACTAGAGCTCGTGCACGCCAACTAAATTACCAGGTACTTTCGTTTCTTGGTAATGATTCTAATGTTCATGAGAATATGATGCTGCCTAAATTGGATACATTTGTTTTGCTTACAAATGAAGGGCCTAGCTTGGAGAAGGATGAACATTGGAGCAAGAACAAGCATGGAGATGATGGCATGCGCAAGGGGAACAAGAACGGAGTTACAAGTGATGATTTCAGGACTTTGAAGCCACCATAATGGGTGCATGAAGCCTTGGACGAAATATACAAGATGCCACTTCATAAATTTCGTCCCGAGGCTATTTTAGGTGCTGCGTCACCTTATTATTGGGCCAGGCCCATGTAATTTCGAAATACATAAGTATAGGCTATTTTTAGAGTCCGTATGTGGGGAAACAAGAGATAGGGTTGATTTCGGACCCCTCCACCAAGGGCCACGAAATTCCCCCCCTCTTCCTCCATATATACAGCCCTTAGGGCATCGTTTAGACTTTGGGGTTTTGTTTAGATTAAAAGTTTGCCATAGCTGCAACTTCGCGTACTTCGTTTGTGTTCAACGACCAGACAAAGGCGTCACAGAACCCCACCTTGATCAATAAAGCTTTCATCTTATATTCGCAATATCCAGATTGCAATCTTAGTTTCTTGCTTGTTCTTCGTTTGCTCGCAGGAAACAGACCCTCGTGGTCAGGTTGATCGTGCTCCGGCGTGGTCAATAACCTCTCGGAGTTGGTTTAGCGATTGCTAAGGCGCGACGTCCTCGCACGTTCGTAGTCGGATCGTCAAAGTCGACTTCCACCAAAGCGATATCCATCATCTCATCGAAAGACGGGACACCTCCGCATCAATACAATTGTTACACCCACAGCCCCTGCTGCTATACATACTGGACCAATTACTAGAGCTCGTGCACGCCAACTAAATTACCAGGTACTTTCGTTTCTTGGTAATGATTCTAATGTTCATGAGAATATGATGCTGCCTAAATTGGATACATTTGTTTTGCTTACAAATGAAGGGCCTAGCTTGGAGAAGGATGAACATTGGAGCAAGAACAAGCATGGAGATGATGGCATGCGCAAGGGGAACAAGAACGGAGTTACAAGTGATGATTTCAGGACTTTGAAGCCACCATAATGGGTGCATGAAGCCTTGGACGAAATATACAAGATGCCACTTCATAAATTTCGTCCCGAGGCTAATTTAGGTGCTGCGTCACCTTATTATTGGGCCAGGCCCATGTAATTTCGAAATACATAAGTATAGGCTATTTTTAGAGTCCGTATGTGTGGGGAAACAAGAGATAGGGTTGATTTCGGACCCCTCCACCAAGGGCCACGAAATTCCCCCCTCTTCCTCCATATATACAGCCCTTAGGGCATCGTTTAGACTTTGGGTTTTGTTTAGATTAAAAGTTCGCCATAGCTGCAACTTCGCGTACTTCGTTTGTGTTCAACGACCAGACAAAGGCGTCACAGAACCCCACCTAGATCAATAAAGCTTTCATCTTATATTCGCAATATCCAGATTGCAATCTCAGTTTCTTGCTTGTTCTTCGTTTGCTCGCAGGAAACAGACCCTCGTGGTCAGGTTGATCGTGCTCCGGCGTGGTCAATAACCTCTCGGAGTTGGTTTAGCGATTGCTAAGGCGCGACGTCCTCGCACGTTCGTAGTCGGATCGTCAAAGTCGACTTCCACCAAAGCGATATCCATCATCTCATCGAAAGACGGGACACCTTAACCTCTATCAAGTGGTATCAGATTTCCAGGTTGCTCGGTGAGATTTTACAGTTTTTCGTAGTTTAGATCGAGTCTGTTCTTCATACCTATAGTCCACGAAAAAGCCACACAAAAAAATTTAGGGTTAGTTCATCATATCGGAACCAATCTGAGCCTTTGCATAATCTTTTTAGGGTTTTGCTTTGTTGAATTCGCGGTTGCATCGTCGGTCTAGTTGCTGGTCTTAGAGTCTAGTCTTTTAGAGTTTCGAGTTCTGGTCATAAGTTGTCACGCCGCCGCCGCACCATCATCATCTCCCCTGCCATCTACCACCACCGCTCCGAATCCGTATCCATATACCACCACCAATC
This sequence comes from Triticum aestivum, assembly GCF_018294505.1. Taxonomy (NCBI): domain Eukaryota; kingdom Viridiplantae; phylum Streptophyta; class Magnoliopsida; order Poales; family Poaceae; genus Triticum; species Triticum aestivum. Next base: position 329,057,476 of record NC_057800.1, on the reverse strand, counting down.
CGTGTCCATATACCACCACCGATCCATATCCATATACTACCACCGCTACCACCACCGCTGCCATATACCACCACCATATATCCACCACCAATCCGAGTTCCTTGCTTATTAGGGTTGTTTTCGAGATCCATCTAGTTTCCGATTCGTGTTTCCTTGCCGGAGTAGGTTTCGGAAAAAAAAGAGTCGGGTAGCCACGCTCAGTTTAGGCCCAAAATTTTTTGAAAACGCATTTTTCGAAAAAATTTCTGGCTATCCTATTTTTAGGTGTTTCTGAGTGTTTTGAGACAGGTGCCATTATTGGAAGTTTTTTTTGACCCGTTTCCAGTTTTTGGGTCCGGGCAGTCGAAAAAAAAAATTTGGTCAAAAAAAAAAAATTTCGTGCCCATCCTGTCAGTTTGAGCTAGGAAGAGTTTTGAGACACTCGCCGTTATAGTGATTTTTCGCAAAAAAAAAGCAGCGCAAAAAAAAGAGCGCAAAAAAAAAGAGCGAAAAAAAATTCAGAGTGTGCTTTTCCCTTGTTTACGTGCCGCGCCGTGATTTTGTTGGTGTTCTAGGCTCGCGTCTCTAGCACAGTCTAGCCTAGGACCAGCACAGTACCGTCGTTGAGCGTTTATTCAACTTTGCATCTCTGAATTGATTATTGCTGACCCTTTTTGCTACCATACTATAAGCCTTCCCAGCTCCACATACATCTACGTCGTGCGTTTGACTCTCCCTGGTAATCGCTCTATCCAAGCTTTGAGAGTTGTGACTACAACAGTTGCCGATCACCGCCTGTTGCTGGGTAAGAACTGGTAAGAATTTGTGTTTTGCTTGACGGATTTGTGACACCCACCACCACCACTTGTTCGTAGTCTGTAGGATCATATTCTTGTGTGTTTCTATTGCTGCTAACCATGCCAGGATCACAAGCCGAAGAGATTGACTGGGAGAATTTATCGAACAAGGAGCTTCATGATAAGTTTCAGCAAATGATGACTGAACAGGTGCAAGATGTGCTGAACAATTTTGAAGAGGCCATGGAGAAGATCACTGGCCTTGAGAAGACGTTCGAAACAAAGCTCGATAACAAATTTAATGAATTGCTCGCGCGTCTTCCACCACCACCACCCGCTGCACCTAACGCACCTCTCCAACAACAACAACAACGACTACCTCCACGTCGCGAAATAGACCTTCGCCGAGCGAGCCGTGTTCCTCTTGCGTTTGGCCAAACTGTTGGTGCTGCTGTTGATACTTCTGTGGCTCCTGCTACTGCTGTTGCTGGTACCCAGGAGGATGATGAGTATGCGGGCGATTATGAGGATGAGGTTGATCAAAATCAGATCTACGAGTAGCCACCAGCACCACCACCAGAAGGTCGACCTCAGGTATATATTCGTAATGGTAGGCCTGCACCACCACCTCAGGTACGCGATGATGTCCATATTCCTAAACTGAAATTGAATATTCCACCATTTGAGGGTAGATATGTTCCTGATATATATCTTACTTGGGAGTTAGAAACTGAACAACGATTTACATGTTTACAATATCCTGAGGAGAGACGAGTTGCTGCTGCTGTTTGTGCTTTCACTAGTTTTGCATGTGTATGGTGGTCTGAACATTGTAGATTATATCCTATTCCAACTACTTGGGCTGCTTTGAAAGCTGCTATGCGTACGCGTTGGGTTCCACCATATTATCAACGTGAATTGCTTCAAAAATTGCAGCGTTTAAGACAAGGGAAAAATTCTGTAGAAGAATATTATCAGGAATTACAAACTGGCATGATTAGATGTGGTATTGTTGATGAGAATGAAGCTATGCTTGCACGTTTTCTGGGTGGATTAAATAGAGAGATTCAGACCATTCTAGACTATAAGGAGTATACTAATATCACTCGTTTATTCCATCTTGCTTGTAAAGCTGAATGTGAAGTGCAGGATCGACAAGCATTGGGGCGAACTAACTTTTCTGCAGGCCGACCTTCATCATGGACACCACGTGCATCTTCTACTTCAACTGCACCAGCACCTCCATCCGGTGCCACCTCCAGCCGTGATACAAGAAAACAGGCACAACCACCATTATCTGCCAGGAGCGCACCTGCGGGGCCTGCACAGCGTTCTTCTTCTTCCATGGCATCAACAGGGCACACAAGTGATATTATTTGTCGTCGTTGTAAGGGAGGAGGTCATTATGCGAGGGAATGCAAATCTCCGCGTGTGATGATTGCTACCGCGGATGGTGGATATGAGTCTGCTAGTGACTATGATGAGGAGACATTGGCTCTTATTACACGTGAAGAACATGGTGGAGATGATTCTGATCATGAGACGCAATACATGGCTCCTGAAGACGCTGACAAGTACGAATGTTTAGTTGCTCAACGTGTTTTGAGTGTGCAGGTCACACAAGCTGAGCAAAATCAGAGGCACAATTTGTTCCATACCAAGGGAGTTGTGAAGGAACGTTCTGTGCGCGTCATAATAGACGGAGGGAGCTGCAACAACTTGGCTAGCATGGAGATGGTGGAGAACCTTTCTCTCACCACAAGACCACATCCACATCCTTACTACATCCAATGGTTCAACAACAGCGGCAAGGTTAAGGTAACACGTACTGTTCGTGTGCATTTTAGTATCTCTACATATGCTGATTATGTTGATTGTGATGTGGTACCTATGCAAGCATGTTCCTTATTACTTGGTAGACCATGGCAATTTGATAAAAATTCTGTACACCATGGTAGAAACAATCACTATACTCTTGTTCATAAGGATAAAAATATTACTTTGCTTCCTATGACTCCTGATTCCATTTTGAAAGATGATATTAATAGAGCTAATAAAGCACAACAGGAGAAGAATAAGAGTGAAAATCAGATTGTGGCAAAAGAATTTGAGCAACAAATGAAGCCTAATAATAAACCATCTAGTGTTGCTTCTGAAATTAAATTGAAAAGTGCATGTTTATTTGCCACCAAATCTGATATTGATGAGCTAGATTTGAGCAAATCTGTTTGCTATGCTTTTGTGTGCAAAGAGGCATTATTTTCATTCGAGGACGTGCCTTCCTCTTTGCCTCCTGCTGTCACTAACATTTTGCAGGAGTTCGCTGACGTTTTTCCACAAGACGTGCCACCGGGATTACCGCCTATTCGAGGGATTGAGCATCAGATTGACTTAATTCCCGGTGCTTCACTGCCAAACCGTGCACCATACCGTACCAATCCAGAGGAGACGAAGGAGATTATGCGTCAAGTACAAGAGCTTCTCGACAAAGGTTATATACGCGAATCCCTTAGTCCCTGATACCACTTGATAGAGGCGGAGGTGTCCCGTCTTTCGATGAGATGATGGATTTCGCTTTGGTGGAAGTCGACTTTGACGATCCGACTACGAACGTGCGAGGACGTCGCGCCTTAGCAATCGCTAAACCAACTCCGAGAGGTTATTGACCACGCCGGAGCACGATCAACCTGACCACGAGGGTCTGTTTCCTGCGAGCAAACGAAGAACAAGCAAGAAACTGAGATTGCAATCTGGATATTGCGAATATAAGATGAAAGCTTTATTGATCAAGGTGGGGTTCTGTGACGCCTTTGTCTGGTCGTTGAACACAAACGAAGTACGCGAAGTTGCAGCTATGGCGAACTTTTAATCTAAACAAAACCCAAAGTCTAAACGATGCCCTAAGGGCTGTATATATGGAGGAAGAGGGGGGAATTTCGTGGCCCTTGGTGGAGGGGTCCGAAATCAACCCTATCTCTTGTTTCCCCACACATACGGACTCTAAAAATAGCCTATACTTATGTATTTCGAAATTACATGGGCCTGGCCCAATAATAAGGTGACGCAGTGATGAGGACATCAATACAATTGTTACACCCACAGCCCCTGCTGCTATACATACTGGACCAATTACTAGAGCTCGTGCACGCCAACTAAATTACCAGGTACTTTCGTTTCTTGGTAATGATTCTAATGTTCATGAGAATATGATGCTGCCTAAATTGGATACATTTGTTTTGCTTACAAATGAAGGGCCTAGCTTGGAGAAGGATGAACATTGGAGCAAGAACAAGCATGGAGATGATGGCATGCGCAAGGGGAACAAGAACGGAGTTACAAGTGATGATTTCAGGACTTTGAAGCCACCATAATGGGTGCATGAAGCCTTGGACGAAATATACAAGATGCCAGTTCATAAATTTCGTCCCGAGGCTATTTTAGGTGCTGCGTCACCTTATTATTGGGCCAGGCCCATGTAATTTCGAAATACATAAGTATAGGCTATTTTTAGAGTCCGTATGTGTGGGGAAACAAGAGATAGGGTTGATTTCGGACCCCTCCACCAAGGGCCACGAAATTCCCCCCTCTTCCTCCATATATACAGCCCTTAGGGCATCGTTTAGACTTTGGGTTTTGTTTAGATTAAAAGTTCGCCATAGCTGCAACTTCGCGTACTTCGTTTGTGTTCAACGACCAGACAAAGGCGTCACAGAACCCCACCTTGATCAATAAAGCTTTCATCTTATATTCGCAATATCCAGATTGCAATCTCAGTTTCTTGCTTGTTCTTCGTTTGCTCGCAGGAAACAGACCCTCGTGGTCAGGTTGATCGTGCTCCGGCGTGGTCAATAACCTCTCGGAGTTGGTTTAGCGATTGCTAAGGCACGACGTCCTCGCACGTTCGTAGTCGGATCGTCAAAGTCGACTTCCACCAAAGCGATATCCATCATCTCATCGAAAGACGGGACACCTTTGCCTCTATCAATCAATATGTGCATGATGCTGATTTTAAAGATGTAATGCAGAATTGTAAAGAAGGAAGAATGTGGAACAAGTTTGTTGTTAACGATGGATTTGTGTTTCGTGCTAACAAGCTATGCATTCCAGCTAGCTCCGTTCGTCTTTTGTTGTTGCAGGAGGCGCATGGAGGAGGATTAATGGGACACTTTGGCGTGAAGAAGACGGAGGACGTACTTGCTACACATTTCTTTTGGCCAAAGATGAGACGGGATGTTGAGCGTTTTATTGCTCGCTGCACTACATGTCAAAAAGCTAAGTCACGACTCAATCCTCATGGTTTATATATGCCTTTGCCTGTACCTAGTGTTCCTTGGGAGGATATATCTATGGACTTTGTTTTAGGTTTACCTCGAACAAAGAAGGGGAGGGATAGCATATTTGTTGTCGTGGATAGATTCTCGAAAATGGCACACATTATACCATGTCATAAAAGCGATGATGCTGTTAATGTTGCTGATTTGTTCTTTCGTGAAATTATTCGCTTGCATGGTGTGCTGATGAGGACATGACTACCTTGGATATGACCAAAAATATTGCATATATGCATATTTGTCAGGTGATTTCTAGTGCAAACTATTCAATAATCTATTTATGTTATCCAGAACAAAAATACTTCACACAAGTATGCATATATGCAATATTTTTGTTCTGGATAAAGTGTGTGAAGTATGTGAAGTATTTTTGTTCTGGATAACATAAATAGATTATTGAATAGTTTGCACTAGAAATCACCTGACAAATATGCATATATGCAATATTTTTGGTCATATCCAAGGTAGTCATGTCCTCATCAGCACACCGTGCAAGCGAATAATTTCACGAAAGAACAAATCAGCAACATTAACAGCATCATCGCTTTTATGACATGGTATAAAGTGTGCCATTTTCGAGAATCTATCCATGACAACAAATATGCTATCCCTCCCCTTCTTTGTTCGAGGTAAACCTAAAACAAAGTCCATAGATATATCCTCCCAAGGAACACTACGTACAGGCAAAGGCATATATAAACCATGAGGATTGAGTCGTGACTTAGCTTTTTGACATGTAGTGCATCGAGCAATAAAACGCTCAACATCCCCTCTCATCTTTGGCCAAAAGAAATGTGTAGCAAGTACGTCCTCCGTCTTCTTCACGCCAAAGTGTCCCATTAATCCTCCTCCATGCGCCTCCTGCAACAACAAAAGACGAACGGAGCTAGCTGGAATGCATAGCTTGTTAGCACGAAACACAAATCCATCGTTAACGACGAACTTGTTCCACATTCTTCCTTCTTTACAATTCTGCATTACATCTTTAAAATCAGCATCATGCACATATTGATCTTTGATGGTCTCCAAACCAAATATTTTGAAGTCAAGTTGTGAAAGCATAGTATAGCGGCGAGACAATGCATCAGCAATAACATTTTCTTTTCCCTTCTTGTGTTTAATGACATAAGGAAAAGTCTCAATGAATTCAAACCATTTAGCATGTCTACGATTCAGTTTAGCATGACTTTTAATATGTTTCAAAGATTCATGATCAGAATGTATAACAAATTCTTTGGGCCATAAATAATGTTGCCATGTTTCTAAAGTCCGAACAAGAGCATATAATTCTTTATCATAAGTAGAATAATTCAGACTAGGCCCACTCAATTTTGTAGAAAAGTATGCAACAGGTTTGCCATCTTGTAATAACGCACCGCCTAATCCAATTCCACTAGCATCACATTCAAGCTCAAAAGTCTTATTAAAATCAGGAAGTTGGAGTAAAGGAGCATGTGTCAACTTATCTTTCAATACCGAGAAGGCTTCTTCCTATGCGGTACCCCAAAGAAAAGGCACATCTTTCTTTGTAGGCTCATTGAGAGGTGCAGCAATGGTGCTGAAATCTCTCACAAAACGCCTATAGAATCCAGCGAGGCCAAGAAAACTCCTCACTTGTGTGACCGTTTTGGGTTGCGGCCAACTCTCAATAGCTTCAATCTTGGCTTTATCAACTTCAATTCCCTGTGGAGTAACAACATAGCCAAGAAAAGATACTCGGTCGGTGCAAAAGGTGCACTTCCCAAGGTTACCAAACAAACATGCATCACGTAGAGCAATAAAAACAGCACGTAAATGTTCCAAATGTTCTTCCAAAGATCTGCTATAAATCAATATGTCATCAAAGTAAACTACCACAAATCGTCCAATGAAAGCACGTAAAACTTCGTTCATTAATCTCATGAAAGTACTAGGTGCATTAGTTAACCCAAAAGGCATGACTAACCACTCATATAATCCAAACTTAGTTTTGAATGCTGTTTTCCATTCATCTCCCAATTTCATACGAATTTGATGGTATCCACTACGCAAATCAACATTGGAGAATATTGTAGAGCCACTCAATTCATCAAGCATATCATCTAGCCTAGGAATAGGATGACGATAACGAATAGTAATATTATTAATGCCTCTACAATCAACACACATACGTGATGTACCATCCTTTTTCGGCAATAGAATAATAGGAACAACACAAGGACTAAGGGATTCGCGTATCTAACCTTTGTCGAGAAGCTCTTGTACTTGACGCATAATCTCCTTCGTCTCCTCTGGATTGGTACGGTATGGTGCACGGTTTGGCAGTGAAGCACCGGGAATTAAGTCAATCTGATGCTCAATCCCTCGAATAGGTGGTAATCCCGGTGGCACGTCTTGTGGAAAGACGTCAGCGAACTCCTGCAAAATGTTAGTGACAGCAGGAGGCAAAGAGGAAGGCACGTCCTCGAATGAAAATAATGCCTCTTTGCACACAAAAGCATAGCAAATAGATTTGCTGAAATCTAGCTCATCAATATCAGATTTGGTGGCAAATAAACATGCACTTTTCAATTTAATTTCAGAAGCAACACTAGATGGTTTATTATTAGGCTTCATTTGTTGCTCAAATTCTTTTGCCACAATCTGATTTTCACTCTTATTCGTCTCCTGTTTTGCTTTATTAGCTCTATTAATATCATCTTTCAAAATGGAATCAGGAGTCATAGGAAGCAAAGTAATATTTTTATCCTTATGAACAAGAGTATAGTGATTGTTTCTACCATGGTGTACAGAATTTTTATCAAATTGCCATGGTCTACCAAGTAATAAGGAACATGCTTGCATAGGTACCACATCACAATCAACATAATCAGCATATGTAGAGATACTAAAATGCACACGAACAGTACGTGTTACCTTAACCTTGCCGCTTTTGTTGAACCATTGGATGTAGTAAGGATGTGGATGTGGTCTTGTGGTGAGAGAAAGCTTCTCCACCATCTCCATGCTAGCCAAGTTGTTGCAGCTCCCTCCGTCTATTATGACGCGCACAGAACGTTCCTTCACAACTCCCTTGGTATGGAACAAATTGTGCCTCTGATTTTGCTCAGCTTGTGTGACCTGCACACTCAAAACACGTTGAGCAACTAAACATTCATACCTGTCAGCGTCTTCAGGAGCCATGTATTGCGTCTCATGATCAGAATCATCTCCACCATGTTCTTCACGTGTAATAAGAGCCAATGTCTCCTCATCATAGTCACTAGCGGACTCATATCCACCATCCGCGGTAGCAATCATCACACGCGGAGATTTGCATTCCCTCGCATAATGACCTCCTCCCTTACAACGACGACAAATAATATCACGTGTGTGCCCTGTTGATGCCATGGAAGAAGAAGAACGCTGTGCAGGACCCGCAGGTGCGCTCTTGGAAGATAATGGTGGCTGTGCCTGTTTTCTTGTATCACGGCTGGAGGTGGCACCGGATGGAGGTGCTGGTGCAGTTGAAGTAGAAGATGCACGTGGTGTCCATGATGAAGGTCGGCCTGCAGAAAAGTTAGTTCGCCCCAATGCTTGTCGATCCTGCACTTCACGTTCAGCTTTACAAGCAAGATGGAATAAACGAGTGATATTAGTATACTCCTTATAGTCTAGAATGGTCTGAATCTCTCTATTTAATCCACCCAGAAAACGTGCAAGCATAGCTTCATTCTCCTCAACAATACCACATCTAATCATGCCAGTTTGTAATTCCTGATAATATTCTTCTACAGAATTTTTCCCTTGTCTTAAACGCTGCAATTTTTGAAGCAATTCACGTTGATAATATGGTGGAACCCAACGCGTACGCATAGCAGTTTTCAAAGCAGCCCAAGTAGTTGGAATAGGATATAATCTACAATGTTCAGCCCAAAGATCTGCTATAAATCAATATGTCATCAAAGTAAACTACCACAAATCGTCCAATGAAAGCACGTAAAACTTCGTTCGTTAATCTCATGAAAGTACTAGGTGCATTAGTTAACCCAAAAGGCATGACTAACCACTCATATAATCCAAACTTAGTTTTGAATGCTGTTTTCCATTCATCTCCCAATTTCATACGAATTTGATGGTATCCACTACGCAAATCAACTTTGGAGAATATTGTAGAGCCACTCAATTCATCAAGCATATCATCTAGCCTAGGAATAGGATGACGATAACGAATAGTAATATTATTAATGCCTCTACAATCAACACACATACGTGATGTACCATCCTTTTTCGGCACTAGAATAATAGGAACAACACAAGGACTAAGGGATTCGCGTATATAACCTTTGTCGAGAAGCTCTTGTACTTGACGCATAATCTCCTTCGTCTCCTCTGGATTGGTACGGTATGGTGCACGATTTGGCAGTGAAGCACCGGGAATTAAGTCAATCTGATGCTCAATCCCTCGAATAGGCGGTAATCCCGGTGGCACGTCTTGTGGAAAGACGTCAGCGAACTCCTGCAAAATGTTAGTGACAGCAGGAGGCAAAGAGGAAGGCACGTCCTCGAATGAAAATAATGCCTCTTTGCACACAAAAGCATAGCAAACAGATTTGCTGAAATCTAGCTCATCAATATCAGATTTGGTGGCAAATAAACATGCACTTTTCAATTTAATTTCAGAAGCAACACTAGATGGTTTATTATTATGCTTCATTTGTTGCTCAAATTCTTTTGCCACAATCTGATTTTCACTCTTATTCGTCTCCTGTTTTGCTTTATTAGCTCTATTAATATCATCTTTCAAAATGGAATCAGGAGTCATAGGAAGCAAAGTAATATTTTTATCCTTATGAACAAGAGTATAGTGATTGTTTCTACCATGGTGTACAGAATTTTTATCAAATTGCCATGGTCTACCAAGTAATAAGGAACATGCTTGCATAGGTACCACATCACAATCAACATAATCAGCATATGTAGAGATACTAAAATGCACACGAACAGTACGTGTTACCTTAACCTTGCCGCTGTTGTTGAACCATTGGATGTAGTAAGGATGTGGATGTGGTCTTGTGGTGAGAGAAAGCTTCTCCACCATCTCCATGCTAGCCAAGTTGTTGCAGCTCCCTCCATCTATGATGACGCGCACAGAACGTTCCTTCACAACTCCCTTGGTATGGAACAAATTGTGCCTTTGATTTTGCTCAGCTTGTGTGATCTGCACACTCAAAACACGTTGAGCAACTAAACTTTCATACCTATCAGCGTCTTCAGGAGCCATGTATTGCGTCTCATGATCAGAATCATCTCCACCATGTTCTTCACGTGTAATAAGAGCCAAAGTCTCCTCATCATAGTCACTACCAGACTCATATCCACCATCCGCGGTAGCAATCATCACACGCGGAGATTTGGATTCTCTCGCATAATGACCTCCTCCCTTACAACAACGACAAATAATATCACTTGTGTGCCCTGTTGATGCCATGGAAGAAGAAGAACGTTGTGCAGGCCCCGCAGGTGCGCTCTTGGCAGATAATGGTGGTTGTGCCTGTTTTCTTGTATCACGGCTGGAGGTGGCACCGGATGGAGGTGCTGGTGCAGTTGAAGTAGAAGATGCACATGGTGTCCATGATGAAGGTCGGCCTGCAGAAAAGTTAGTTCACCCCAATGCTTGTCGATCCTGCACTTCACGTTCAGCTTTACAAGCAAGATGGAATAAACAAGTGATATTAGTATACTCCTTATAGTCTAGAATGGTCTGAATCTCTCTATTTAATCCACCCAGAAAACGTGCAAGCATAGCTTCATTCTCCTCAACAATACCACATCTAATCATGCCAGTTTGTAATTCCTGATAATATTCTTCTACAGAATTTTTCCCTTGTCTTAAACGCTGCAATTTTTGAAGCAATTCACGTTGATAATATGGTGGAACCCAACGCGTACGCATAGCAGTTTTCAAAGCAGCCCAAGTAGTTGGAATAGGATATAATCTACAATGTTCAGACCACCATACACATGCAAAACTAGTGAAAGCACAAACAACAGCAGCAACTCGTCTCTCCTCAGGATATTGTAAACATGTAAATCGTTGTTCAGTTTCTAACTCCCAAGTAAGATATATATCAGGAACATATCTACCCTCAAATGGTGGAATATTCAATTTCAGTTTAGGAATATGGACATCATCTCGTACCTGAGGTGGTGGTGCAGGCCTACCATTACGAATATATACCTGAGGTCGACCTGCTGGTGGTGGTACAGGTCGCTGCACGTAGTGCTGATTTTGATCAACCTCATCCTCATAATCTCCCACATAATCATCCTCCTCCGCATCAGCAGCAGGAGCCACAGAAGTATCAACAGCAGCACCAACAGTTTGGCCAAACGCAAGAGGAACACGGCTTGCTCGGCGGAGGTCTGTTTCGCGACGTGGAGGTAGTCGTTGTTGTTGTTGTTGGAGAGGTGCGTTAGGTGCAGCGGGTGTTGGTGGTGGACGACGCGCGAGCAATTCATTAAACTTGTTATCGAGCTTTGTTTCGAACGTCTTCTCAAGGCCAGTGATCTTCTCCATGGCCTCTTCAAAATTGTTCAGCACATCTTGCACCTGTTCAGTCATCATTTGCTGAAACTTATCATGAAGCTCCTTGTTCGATAAATTCTCCCAGTCAATCTCGTCAGCTTGTGATCCTGGCATGGTTAGCAGCAATAGAAACACACAAGAATATGATCCTACAGATTACGAACAAGTGGTGGTGGTGGGTGTCACAAATCCGTCAAGCAAAACTCAAATTCTTACCAGTTCTTACCCAGCAACAGGCGGTGATCGGCAACCGTTGTAGTCAAAACTCTCAAAGCTTGGATAGAGCAATTACCAGGGAGAGTCAAACGCACGACGTAGATGTATGTGGAGCTGGGAAGGCTTATAATATGGTAGCAAAAAGGGTCAGCAATAATCAATTCAGAGATGCAAAGATGAATAAACGCTCAACGACGGTACTGTGCTGGTCCTAGGCTAGACTGTGCTAGAGACGCGAGCCTAGAACACCAACAAAATCACGGCGCGGCACGTAAACAAGGGAGGAGCACACTCTAAATTTTTTTTCTCTTTTTTTTGCACTTTTTTTCCTCTTTTTTTTTGCTCCGCAACAATTTTTTTTCGAAAAAGTCTACAAATGGTCTAAAAACTGCCTAGCCAGAATTTTCCAGACTTAGTTTTTTTTTGAAATTGGAACTATTTTTCTTCTGCGGATGGCTCGGAAGTTGGGGAGTCCTTCTCTGTCACGACTCGGAGTGTCGCGTGATCTGGAAATCGAGAACAATGCAACAATTACTGGACTCGGACTAGGACTGGTGGCGGAGATGAATCTGGTGGAACTCGGACTGGTGGCGGAGATGAATCTGGTGGAACACGGACAGGTGGCGGATATATGTTGCAGGTGAACTCGGATTGGCGTGATGGCGGCGGATATGTGGTGGCGTATATGGATTCGGATTGGCGGTGAATATGTGGTGGTGGTATATGGCAACAGCGACGATGATGATGCGGTGGTGATATATGGCAGCGGCGACGTGACAACCTGTGAACAGAACTCGAAACTCTAAAAGACTAGACGCTAAGACCAGCAACTGGACACGACGATGCAACCAAAAATTCAACAAAGAAAATACAGAAAAGATTATGCAAGGCTCAGATTGGTTCGGATGGGATGAACTAACCCTAATTTTTTTTGGCTTTTCATGGACTATAGGTATGAAGAACAGACTCGATCTAAACTACTAAAAACTGTAAAATCTCACCAAACAACCTGGAAATCTGATACCACTTGATAGAGGCAAAGGTGTCCCGTCTTTCGATGAGATGATGGATATCGCTTTGGTGGAAGTCGACTTTGACGATCCGACTACGAACGTGCAAGGACGTCGCGCCTTAGCAATCGCTAAACCAACTCCGAGAGGTTATTGACCACGCCGGAGCACGATCAACCTGACCACGAGGGACTGTTTCCTGCGAGCAAACGAAGAACAAGCAAGAAACTAAGATTGCAATCTGGATATTGCGAATATAAGATGAAAGCTTTATTGATTAAGGTGGGGTTCTGTGACGCCTTTGTCTGGTCGTTGAACACAAACGAAGTACGCGAAGTTGCAGCTATGGCGAACTTTTAATCTAAAAAAAACCCAAAGTCTAAACGGTGCCCTAAGGGCTGTATATATGGAGGAAGAGAGGGGGAATTTCGTGGCCCTTGGTGGAGGGGTCCGAAATCAACCCTATCTCTTGTTTCCCCACACATACGGACTCTAAAAATAGCCTATACTTATGTATTTCGAAATTACATGGGCCTGGCCCAATAAAAAGGTGACGCAACACCTATAATAGCCTCGGGACGAAATTTATGAAGTGGCATCTTGTATATTTCGTCCATGGCTTCATGCACCCATTATGGTGGCTTCAAAGCCCTGAAATCATCACTTGTAACTCCGTTCTTGTTCCCCTTGCGCATGGCATCATCTCCATGCTTGTTCTTGCTCCAATGTTCATCCTTCTCCAAGCTAGGCCCTTCATTTGTAAGCAAAACAAATGTATCCAATTTAGGCAACATCATATTCTCATGAACATTAGAATCATTACCAAGAAACGAAAGTACCTGATAATTTAATTGGCATGCGCGAGCTCTAGTAATTGGTCCCGTATATGTAGCAGTAGGGACTGTGGGTGTAACAATGGTATTGATGTCCTCATCACTGTGGCTCACAGATACTTCGAAGATCCAGTTTCCAGGTGCCCTTGAACCATGCAGATGATGCAACCAAGCTCAAGGAGGAGCTCGATGAAGATCTCGTTCTTTGTGTTGTTCCGTTTCTAGTTGATCAGTAGTGGAGCCCAGTCGGGACGATCGAGGATCTGTGTAGCATTTGGGGTAGTCTTCTTTTACTTTGGGTTCCGTAGTCAGACCTTGATTGTATCTGGATGATGTAATGCTTTATTCATGTAATTGTGTGAAGTGGCGATTGTAAACCAACTATGTATCTCTTTCCCTTATGTTTTACATGGGTTGTGTGAAGATTACCTCACTTGCGACATTGCTTTCAATGCGGTTATGCCTCTAAGTCGTGCTTCGACACGTGGGAGATATAGCCGCATCGAGGGTGTTACAACTATGGGTTGGGGTTTGACTACTGGGGGGTGTGGTTGAAATTGATGCAAGCATATGCTGGTGGTGGATCCGGAAAAGAGTCTTGTCGAGGGTGATGATGTTGGGCCGAGGCCACAACACAGGCTGAGAGGGTAGCACTGGCTCTGATAGTGTTGGGTGAACCACTTGAGATGCGAATTTACGAGCCTCATGGTAAGCTTCCTTGACAACTCGCACCACATCGTTGTCCAAGGTTCTGAATTCAGCTAGCATACTTGAAATCATCATCCCATGGGCAGTGATGTACTGCACCAGGTGAGAGATTGCGGGGTCATCCCCTTGGATAGAGGGAGATGGTTAAATTCCTGACGTTGTCGCAATGGGGAAGAAGCAGAACTCCCTCCGATCTGCCACTTGCGGGAACTTGGTTCGGAGGTATAGGATAGCCTCCACAGCAGCGGCCTGAATGGCCAAATCAGTGGTAGGCATGGATCTACCCTGAAAAACCAATGGATGGCCATCTGCTGCGGGATCGGGGCTGATGTGCACTCTTGGATCATAGCGATGAAGGTGAGGAACGGGTGTTGACTGCAACACCAGGTAGTCGGGGCTAGCATTATAGCCAAAGGCTTGGTTGAGCATCTCAGCAAGAAGGGGTGGAAAGCCAGCATGGTTGACGGCACTTGTGCGGCTGTGGAACTTAGTAGTTTCGTGGGTGCTAGTCATGGCTGGAGTGTTACTAGCTAGGCTTCTCTGCAGGGACAAGGCTGAATGAGGAGTGAGCGATTCGGCTAGCGGAAAGGGGCTTTTATAGGCAGATATGTGGGACATGCCTGCAAGGTGTGGCCACTTTCCCTTAATGGTGAAGGGCAAGCGGTGCGTCGGACCAGAAAGGATATGGCTACTACTTGCTCCACGGATAACTAGGCGGGGACAGCAGGGTGACGACGTGTCGGTCCCGACTGCGCCACCTGTGGATTAACAGTGGCCATGCCGGATGCCAGGGATGAGTCAAATCCCTTAGGGTAATTATGGTTTAATGGTAGCGGTGATCTAATACTAGATAACCTATGCTAGCCTGGCTACTCTGATACCATCTCCTGTGGCACCGCGATCCGCATGGAGCAGGGGGCCTTCGCACGTCAGCCCAGGATAACACCTGACGCTTGACAGGTCCATAATACATCATTCCATGTACAAGAATATTCATCAAATACATGTATAAAAGATTACATCATTGATGAATACAATTATCTGGGATAGCTCTAAGGCTATTTAAATGGCAGCGGAAACTTATTTAAATGGCAGTGGGAGTCTTGGTTTGGCAGCATAACAACTCTGGCTGGGCTCCACAACTTACAGGACTGGCAAGGTTATGGCCTAGCACGACGGGTCAAGCGAACACTTCAGGTATGACCTACAAAACTGGCATGACATGCTAGGTCAGTACATTGAATATACTTGCAAGACAACCAATTATATAGCATCCAAACAAGCAGAAGACAAAGCAAGAACCAAGCGCATGCAACAACCTTTCTCATAGAAATTACTGAACATGGGATGTTAACGATAATTAAGCCTGAACAACATCATAGCATTTACTAATCATGGTAATCACATGGCATATCAAAACATGCTTCTAATATGGCGGCAGTAAAACATAGCATATCATCTCAAACATGGCATAATAAAGCCAAGCATGACATGTCATCATGAAACTATGCTGAAAAATAAACTACCGATCATATTCAATGTAGACACAACATGTTAACTCTATGTAATCATCTATTGTTTTGACATGGTTATTTAAATGCAAATAACAACATATTACTCATGTAATGCAACCAAACTTGTGCACTGAGTCCCTCGGACTCTCTTACCAATGGGTTGCCTTGTAAACAAACGGTGATCTTTCCGGCGATCACAACCCCAACCAACACTTTGTCCAATATTAACCGAGACCTCGTCTCGTGATCACATCCAGAACATCGACTATCTCGTAGTCCAAGTCACCACATTCTTGTTATCACATTAATTTACTTAATTATATCAGGTTTATCCTCCATTTCGACCAAGACCTGATAGTGTGACCTACTACGAACTATGTTGCTATCGATAGACTTGATACACACTCTACAAAGGTAGCACACTGTACCCACACCACGGAAACCATGGCCTCGTTATCCCATTTGGGTGGACCAACGGTATTCTGACGAAACCGACCTACTGCCATGACACTCTCCCAGCCACTCCGACTCAATTCCCCACTAGGCTAGTCCTAGGTGGCCCCGTGTCTACCAAAGACACAACGACCACCATCGTGATGAAAACGTCCCTCACGGGGAACGGTACCAAAAATCTCAACAACGGGCACACAAGGTTATGTCCGCTTACCTGATCAGTGTAACGTGCGCCCATAACCTTCCCTCTTTGGAGGCACCAGCGAGAGGTACGACAATAGATCGCATTAAGGCCTTCCCATAAAGGCAAAATGTGGCTGCACTGTAAAAGTTCGATTTGGTGGCACAATGACTCGATCTCATCGATGACGAAGGAGGTTGTTGTTACTAGGTCATTTTATTTCCTTCTCCATCATCATGAACATGGATGCAACAATGAACATGCATCATACCAAAGTTTGAATAAAAGACCAAACTTCTCAAGTGAACAACTCAACATAAAGAACATGACAATACTAAGTACTAGCTTATCCATGGTGCATTACAATCATCATAGCTATCATAATAGCCACTAGAAATCCAAAGGCAACATGATATCCAAAGTAATACTCCAAAGCATAATACCTTCATGAACATAGTCATACTAGTAACTAAGAATCCAAAGGCAACATGTCATCCACATAGTCATCCAAATATAAGTCCTAAAACTCCAAGCAATATTGATACTAACATTCTAATTAGTATGGCAAAAGACATCATGAAAACATAAGCAGGCAGGAAGATCATCACAGAATAACTACAGATAAAAACGGTAAATAGCAACTGTAACTACACACACACAAGGTGCAAGCAAAGTCAACATGAAAGTCCGGGGCTCACGATAAGAGGTTGACTTGCCTGGGGGTCGACTAATACTCCGGGAAGAAGTGCGGAACGATCGCGGAAAAGATATGCCGGAAACAGTCCTCTCTCGGAGGGGGCTGTTTACTAGCATTGGCAAAATGGTCATTTTCAGAATGTGCAAACATCAAGAAAATGGTCCCATCAAAAAGGGCTCGACGAACAGAGAAATTGAGCATTGGAATCACCTCATTTGTAGCTACGGGTAAAAAGATATGATTATTAACTACCAGGGACCTATTTGTAAAGGAAATCATTACAAACTGGCCCCTAGCAGAAAAACTGATCGCGTCTTTCTCAGAAATACGCTTTCTAGAGAGGAAAGCGCATTCTGGCCCGAAGAAGAGGAGGAATACGCTTTCGGCTGAGGGAAAGTGCACTCCAGGGAATACGCCTTCGGGGTTCCGAAAACGGAAAACAGCCTAGGGCACCGCCACTTAACTGACGTGGCGTGGTGGGGTCAACACGGGGTCACTGGCAAGGGGGACCCGCGAGGGGTGGGGCCGGCCTGGGTGGCTTCTTCTTCCTCCCGCTCGATGCGCACCTGGCCGAGGGGGGGCGCCCGCCCCGACGGCACTCGCCGGCGCGTCCGGCCACGGCAGCGGACAGGCGACCTACCAAAAAGCTCAGGAAGGCGAGGGGCACCTCGGGGTGGTGCTAGCTTCTGCCGAGGAACACCAGGGAGGGAGCTGCACGGCCCACGGGGGAGAGTGGATTCGGCTGCCGGTGGACACAGCGCTACGGTGGGGAAGGGAAGAGGCCGAGGCCACGGGGAGGCTCGCCGGACTATGGGGATGCAGTGGTGGTGGTGGAACGGCGAGGGGAGCTCGGGATCACCGAAATCGAGTAAGACCCGAGGCGGCGGCTATGGCGACGGTGGTGGTCAGAGAGCGACTCCGGGGAGGGGTGAGTGGCTTGTGGAGGCTTGAGGACTACGAGAGAGCTCGGGGTCGCTATTTATAGTCGCGGGGAGAGCTCGGGAAGGAGGGGGATGTGGCACGCGGCGGGCGACGTGTACGCGCGTCGGCGACGGCGCGGTGTCGGCAGGCGCGGCCAAGACTCACGGGAAGCGGTGGGAAGCGACGAAGAGGATCAAGATGAGTAGTAGAGGCTTACGGAGACGAGAGGCGCTCGAGAACGAAAGAAGGAAGCGGACGTCTGGGAGGAATGCGACGGTGCGCAGGGGCGCTCACTGTTTGGTCAATGGCGAGGCTCACCGGAGAAGAAAACGAAGGGGGCCAGAGGTCCAGGGGGAAGGAGACGTCGAGGGGGACCTGTTGGGCATCGATGGCGAGACCAGAACCGGTCGGGGCAGCGATGCCGACTCAAACAGTGGCTAGACCACCGTTTCGGCTGGCATTGCCCGTGGTCACCATGGATAAAGCATGCTCTTGAGTTTTTACTGATGTAATCTCATGTCTACTGTGTAGTACTTCGAAGAGATAGTGTTACCATGGTAAAGAAACGAGCAAAGACACAGGGAGTCGAGTAAACCAAGCTCCTCAAGTTTACAGCTGCAAACTTGGCCACACTCTAGAGAGTAAACCAGAGAGGGTAAAAGGTAAAATTGATGTCTGAGAGGTTTAGGGTAGAAAGGACTACGATCTTGTAAATTATGAGGTCATTTGGTCAAGTATTTAGTATAGTTGTTGTGCAACTGCTAAACCAGACCCAGAAACCAAATCAGGTAGAAGCACTCACTTGGAGTGATGGATTGAGCTAAAACTTGGCAAAGCCTGATGATTTGGACATACCATGATGCTGTAAAAATATCATACCAAATGGACTTGCCAAAATGGTACTTGTTTCACAAGCATCTCCTCTGTCCAGAAACTTGAGAAAATTCCTCAAGGCAAATGGCTAAATGAAATAAGACAATGGAGACGGATAATATGTATAGGAGAAGGTCTGGAAAAAGTTTCAGCCAAAATGGAGCAAGATAAAATATACTTGCTTTACAAACTGAAAGTTTTGACAGAAACCAAGAATTGCTCCTGTGCTCACATAGTTCAATGAAATGAACTAAATTCGGGGGGATACTAATGATTTGAGATACTTGAGAGGATGGAAAAGTTTCATCCCATTTGGGACTCTTATGAAGGTACTTCCTTCACAAAGTTGTGTTCTGCTCAGAAACTTTGAAGAAATTGCACAAGGAGCTAGGATGAATGGATTGAGCTCATATTTGGCATCCATGGGTTATTTATCCATGTTAATCACCCAGCCAAATTTCAGCTCAATTGGAGTTAGGAATAAAGCACTTCCTTTGCAAAATTTCAGAGAAGGCAGAGACTTGCATTGGATCATGTGACCAATTTTTCATCTGAGGAACATGAGATAAGAATGTAACTAGTGATTATATAGCAATGACAAGCTCCACAATTTATGTGGGAATTTTCGCTGCTATAAAAATGGTAGTTCCTTTGGAAAATGGCAGAAATGCAATATTGGCATTAAATAGCAAAATGCAATTTTCCTGAGTTAATTATGGCCTATATATTTGTCAGAGCTTGGATTAGGCATAAGCATCAATTCCACCAATTCTCCTGATTTTAGGAGATGGCTAGTTACGCCTTTGGATTTTATTCCTCAGAAAGGCAAGAAAAGGAATAAATCACAATTCAAAAATATTGCATGGGACTTAGCAATATTTTTGCATAACCATGTTTTAGAAAGATGGGAGGATCTCTGGTAACAATTGGGGGGATCAACAGATCAAGAAAAATGATGGCTCCCTTGTAAGCACAAAGGAGATATCCAAATCCCCAAAATTTGGAATTACGGTTTCAGATGATGCAGATGAGGGCTTGCCCACTGACAAATACATGAGAAAGGTTTTTGGAAAAGTTGAAAAAGACATGAATTGTCAGAGTCATCCAGCAAACTCAGGATAATTTTTTTTTGAAGAATGAGTGCCAGGAAGGAATAACAGCACAACAATTGATAACCCAATTTTTGGGCTATTACAATACAACCCTTGGGAATAGGCGAATCTTAAGGCGAGTGTGGAGGCGTTTAATATTCGTTGCCTTTATAAGGGGATAAGGGTTCCCTCTTCCTCTCTCACGCCCTCTCTCTGTCTCCGCCTTTCTAATCTTGAGCTCCAGCGCCAAGTTCTCATCTACTTTCCACTCAAGCAACCATGTCCGGATCCGGAGGTCAGGGTAAGTGGGTGGTCTCCTCCGTCAAGGAGGAGAACATTACGGAGATTCGGGCGGCCGGATACTTGGCGAAGGAGATCACTCACCGCCTGCCAACCAAGGGACAAGTCGTCCCCACGCCGAAGCCCACCGAGAGGGTAGTTTTCCTCCCTCATTTCTTCCGTGGGCTAGGGTTTCCACTCCACCCTTTCGTACGTGGGCTGATGTATTATTATGGGCTAGATTTCCATGGTCTGTCCCCGAATTCCTTCCTCAACATCTCGGCGTTTATCATCATGTGTGAGGCTTTCCTCCGCATCCAACCCCAGTTCGGGTTGTGGTTCAAAGTTTTCAACGTGAAGCCGAAGGTGGTGGATGGCCAGCACGTGGAGTGCGGAGGAGCCATTGTGAGCAAGCTGTCCAACGTCTCCTGTCCCAAAGGTACCTTTGTGGAAACGGTAAAGGAGTGGCAGAAGCGGTGGTTCTATATCACAGAACCTCGCGGCACCACCTGGTCCGAAGCTGCCGAATTCCGCTCTAGCGCTCCCATGCGACTCACCTCCTAGGTCGAGAAGAGTCCAGACTGGGGTTTACCTGACGAGCTAATAGCGCTGCAGACGCGCGTTCAAAGCATGGTAACCTAGAAAGTCAAGCTTGTTGATGTGATCCTGGTGATGCTAGTTTGCCGGATCCTTCCGTCCCAGCGCCGAAGCTGTCCCCTATGGGAGTTCAACCCGAAGAAGGATCAGACCCTGGCGAGGCTCTTCGAGACTACTCAAGAAGGCGCATGGAAATTGCTCTTTAAGGGCAACGAGAAACCGCCAGCCATGGATTCAGACTGGGGTCACGATTGTAGACATCGCGCGAATGAGGTATCTTATTTTTTATGTATCCCCAACTTAATCGTTTCAAGGATGATGTCTGAGCTTATCATTGCATTTCCAGGACTGGATGGAGAGGGCGAAGTGGATGCAGTGTCCGGCTTCGCTGCCTGAAGAACCAGTCATCCCGCGTCTAACGAAGATGCTGGTGACGACACCTTATAAGGCGCCATAGAAGAAGGCCAAGAAGAAGGCCAAGCGGGCCAAAAGTGGCCCCCGTTGCAAGGGCACTTCGGACGTGACGTCCAAAGACGACG
Organism: Triticum aestivum; assembly: GCF_018294505.1. NCBI lineage: Eukaryota > Viridiplantae > Streptophyta > Magnoliopsida > Poales > Poaceae > Triticum > Triticum aestivum. Next base: position 329,035,910 of record NC_057800.1, on the reverse strand, counting down.
AAGCTCATTCCTCTGTCCCTGGGGACAATGGAGAGGAAGAGGAGGAGGAGGAAAACAACCCTCCCCCTAAGGAGAGGAAGAAGAAGAGGCCGGCTTTGGCGCATCTGGAGGCGGAAACACCCAAGAAGGGGAAGAGCGTTCCAGCGGTCCACACCGCGTGGGACGTTGATAGCAGTCCAGAAAGACGCCCTGCACTAAGCCCTAGGATGCATCGTAAGTGACATGGCTCGCTCTTGCACGCATCCGGCCCTTTCTATTCATTATCTTGACATAGTTAATTGTGTTATTGCAGTCCGGCCCACGACTGTATCCAGCGATCCACATCTAGAGGTTCGTTGGCTCCATCGGAGATGGCGAGCATGTCGCCACCGCCTGCTTATTCCCCTGGGGCCAGGGACGACACCGAAGTGTTTGCCCAGAGGACCGCTCCGAACCAGGGAGGAGCCCAGGACACTGTCCGGGAGGCGCCACAAGGAGAGACCTCCACTGTCACACACATGGGCGAGCCGATCCCCATGGAGACTGGCGAAGATGGCCGCATCTAGTTCGGCCCTCAGCCGAATACGATTCCGGAGACCCATATGGCTCCAGAGTCGGCCGAGCAGCCCCCTTTGAAGGAGGGGGGTGCGTCGCTTCCACCGGTGGCCCCTGTCCATCCAGGGGCGCCGGATAACTTGATGGAGGCGCTTCGAGGTGCCTCCGTCGTGGACGGGCACCGTGTCCTTATGGATGCGGTGATCGAGAAGATTCAGTCTGCCAAGAGTGGACTGAATGAAGACTGCAGCAGCCTGTTGACAGGTTTTGAGGTAAGACCAAGAAAAACCCCATGTATTTAGTAGCCCCTGAGACACTGTCCAGTGTTCGGCAAGAAGAACCGGACAGAGGATCAATCTTTTGTTATAGGAGACTAACATAATATGTATGAATGAGCGGGCGTCGCTGTTGGCCACAACTTCACATGCCGCCGAAGTCTCTAAACTGAGGCAGAGGCTGGAGCAGACCGAGAACGAGCTCGGCGAGGTTAAGGTTCGGCTCCAGGAGAAGCAAGGTGAGTGACGACTTGCTGTGTGTTCGGAAAGGATAGGCGCTGCATAATGACCGCGGTGTAGTAATACGTGCACGAACCGCGACCGAGGTCGATGCCCTAAGGAAGGCCCTGGGCGAGGCCGAGGAGAAGGCTGTCCAGCAACAAGCCGCCCGTAAGAAGCTCAAGGCCCGGGTCAAAGAAGTCCAACAGGAGCTCCAGGATTCGGTCAAGAAATGCGAAGCCTTGGAGCATGAGGCGTTGGTTCAGGGGACCGAACTCGCCAAGGCTCGTCAGAGTGCGGAGGCCACACGGAATGAGGCCTAGGCCGCCCTCCAAGAGATCTAGGAGGCCAAGAAGATTACGGCGGGTAAGGCATTTAAGATGCAAAGCAAGTATGTGGAGAAGCAGTACCTTTTACTAACCCGGGTTCTGAGTTCCTAGGGGCTTTTGCGGATTTACCACGCAGTTTATCAGACGCCGCGGAGTTCTATCGAGCCGAAGGAGGGGGTTCTATGGAGAAGCTATTCTGGTCGCAGTATTTGGCACTAGAGCATCCCGTGTCCTTCACCGATCAGCTGAAACAGCTGGTGGAGCTGCATAGGGTGGCCGAACTACCCATTAAGGACTTGATAGTCCGGCTTTGGCCAGCCGAAGCTATGCCAAGCAGCTACTTCGGACTCGTGAGGCGGATGGTGAACGCATGTCCTCGGCTGGACATCGTCAAGTGCTCGGCCTGTATTGAAGGCGCGCGCATGGCCTTCGCCGTTGCAAGATGTGGTGGCGAAGATGGACGCCGTCGAGGTGACCAGAGGGCCACCGGAGGGCAAGGAGCACCGCACACCCAAGCAGTATTTTGCGGATGTCCTGGAGGGGTCTCGCCTTGCGGCAGCACAATGTTCGCAGGACATTGTATTTGAATAAATGTATTCATGTTGCCTTTGCCTTGTATTGTGAGAACAAAGCCTGTTTTGTAATTTAATTTGAACAAAACCTCCAATGATTTGTAACCCTCGAATAGCTAACCGTCTCTCGATGTATCATGACATTTAGTTTTCGGCTTTCTCTACTGAGGCGCTCATCTAGTCAAGGCCAGGGCACAATCGCAGTAGTTCTCCCTTTACTACCCTAGCCGATTTAGCGGAACGTAGGGTAGCAAGCACAGGAGCCGGGCAACACAACTATTGACCAAAGACATGATTCAGAGCCAATGCATATAATGCTAAATTCGGGGTGCCGAACTTATCTTTGAGGATTGTTTGGACTTTATTGCCATATCATGGGGCGATGGGGAGCCCTTGGCAAATACGAAATGTACCAGAGTGTACGGTTGCTAGAAAATAAGTAATTTAAAGGAAAATAGAGGGAGAATAGAGATAGGATCTGGGGCTCTTGAATTTGGATCATGAACTGTTTCCATTATAGTTAAGTTAATGCGTCCAAGCACATTAGTACAAAAAATGCAATGAGCAACCGGTTGTTTGACATGCCGCGACCAAAGGTGAGCTGCGTGTGGGTCCTAAAAACGGATAGTGTGATCATTTACTTAGCCTCTAGGGCTTCCCATATACGCCTGTGCTCCGTGTCAATCCGGTGTGTTTATCCTTTGACAGGACCATTAATCAGGCCGTCGAAGGAGGCCCGTACAAGGTAAACCTGAAAAAAGGGAAAAGGATATAGTAAAGTTATATGTGTGTCCGGGATCGGTCTAGACGAACTATAGGTCCCGGGCTGGCTTGTGCCTCCATTGATGTCCATGGAATTTTGAGTGCGTAATTATGTACGCGTGGTACGAATGCCACCACTTCATCGGGACTAGGACAGAGGCCAAATTGCTAATCAAGCTCTTGACAAGCCGTGTTGTCCTGCTGCAATGTAGTCCGGAACCTCTTAATGATGTCCATGGGCTCGGCAGCCTTATTATGGTGCTGCTTGAGAAGGCCGCTTTGTACCTCTGCTGCTAGAGCGGCGGTGTGCTCCTCTGTTTGGAGGGAGTGTTAAGTATTGCCATTGACTGTTATGACGCCACGTGGACCGGGCATCTTGAGCTTGAGATAAGCATAGTGTGGCACTGCGTTGAATCTAGCAAACGCGGTTCATCCGAGCAGTGCGTGGTAGCCGCTGTGGAAGGGGACGATATCGAAGATGAACTCTTCGGTTCGGAAGTTGTCTGGAGAACCGAAGACCACCTCCAGTGTGATTGAGCCCGTACAGCGGGACTCTATGCCTGGTATGACTCCTTTAAAGTTAGTCTTTGTTGGTTTGATTCGTGAGGGATTAATACCCATCTTCCGCACTTTATCCTGATAGAGCAGGTTGAGGCTGCTGCCACCGTCCATTAGGACTCATGTTAGGTGGAATCCGTCGGTAATTGGGTGGAGGACTAGTGTGGCTGAACCGCCATGCCGGATACTAGTTGGGTGATCTCGACGATCGAAGGTGATCGGGAATGACGACCACGGATTGAATTTTGGGGTGACTGGCTCTACCGCGTAGACGTCCCTAAGTGCTCGCTTACACTCCCTTTTGGGGATGTGTGTAGCGTATATCATGTTCACAGTTTTGACTTGAGGTGGAAATTTCTTCTGTCCACTGGTGTTCGGCTGCCGGGGCTCTTCGTCCTCGTCCTCACTTTGTGATCCCTTTTCCTTGTTTTCGGCATTTAACTTGCCAACCTGTTTGAAAACACAACAATCCCTGTTGGTATGATTGGCTTGTTTATCTAGGGTACCATGTATCTGTCATGGACGATCGAGTATGCGATCTAGGCTGGATGGTCCCTCGTTGTTCCTTTTATAGGGCTTCTTTCGCTGGCCGGACTTGGAGCCGTTGTATCCGGCGTTAACGGTGGTGTCATCGGTGTTGTCGTCATTGCTTCAGCGTTTGTGGCTATTGCGCCGGAGCTTGCCGCTACTGTACTTGGCCTCGGAGGGGCCTGTGTCGCTGGCTATGCTTTTGCTACGAGCCAGCCAGCTGTCCTCACCCGCGCAAAAGTGGGTCATGAGTGCCGTAAGGGCTGTCATGGACTTCGGCTTTTCTTGGCCAAGGTGGCGTGCTAGCCATTCGTCACGGATGTTGTGTTTAAAGGCCACTAGGGCTTCGGCATCCGGATAGTCAATGATTTGGTTCTTTTTGGTTAGGAACCTAGTCAAGAATTTTCTGGCTGATTCTCCAGGTTGTTGAACTATGTGGATTAAGTCATCGGCATCGGGTGGACGGACATATGTACCTTGGAAGTTGTCAAGGAAGGCTTCTTCCAAGTTCTCCCATCTCCTGATGGAATTTCCGGGCAGGCTATTTAGCCAGTGTCGAGCTGGCCCTTTGAGCTTTAGTGGGAGGTATTTGATGGCGTGGAGGTCTTCTCCACGGGCCATGTGGATGTGGAGAATAAAGTCCTCAATCCGTACTGCTGGATCGGTTGTTCCGTCATATGATTCAATATTGATGGATTTGAACCCCTCGGGGAATTCATGATCCAGCCCCTCATCTTTGAAACACAGAGGATGTGTGGCGCCTCTATATCAGGCTGCGTCACGACGCACCTCCGATGAAGTCCGTCTGCGGTTATCGGCCCGGGTGTGAGTAGGTATGTCACGCTCGAATAGGTAGCCGTCATCCCGAGTCGGGAAGCGTCCTCACGATCCGTAGATTGATCTGGTGTGTCCTGCTCTACTATCCAGCTCCCGCCAAAGGTCGTATCTATGGTCTCGAGCTGTTCTGTCCCTGTTTTTGAAGGCGGTTGGGTGGGCTGTTGTTCGGCCCGAGTTACCGTTTTATCCCAACCGCGAGGTGGTCGGTCCGCCGCACTATCCCGACCACATGGTGGTCAGTCCGCATTGCGTGAAGGAGGTATGGGATCTAGTGCCTCCTCATCGAACTGAGGTAGCAGTCTGCGCTTTGGGTAACTCTTAGCTGGGCGCTCGAGGCCGTATTCCTCGGCTGCCAGGACGTCAGTCCACCTGTCAATGAGCAGGTCTTGATTAGCTTGGAGCTGCTGCTGCTTCTTCTTCAGGCTTCTTGCAGTGGCTATTAGCTGGCTCTTGAAGCGCTCCTCCTCGAGGGTTGCCTCAGGCATGATGAAGTCCTCATTACCGAGGCTCTCATCATCCTCAAAGACTGGACGATAACTATCATCGTCTGGGTCACTAGGCATGGCCTTTTTATCAGGGTTATCTTGCCCTTTGTCTTGTTCCTCCTGTTCGGATGCAGCCCCGACAGGGTCTTCATTGTTTTCGGTGTCGCCCGGAGTACTATTTTCTCCGGCACCAGTGTTGCCATCATTTGAGCGACGAGGCTTAGAGCAGCGTTTAGGGTGCCGCCGCTTGGACTGTGTCTCAGAAGGTTTATTCGCAACCGGATCTCCTTTGTCATTGTCGCAAGCTTTTTTAGGTGTGTCGACCATGTACACATCATACGAAGAGGTGGCCATCCAACGTCCAGTGAATGGAGGGTCTTGGCCTTGCTCCATGTCGGCATTGTCGTCCATACTGTCGATGTCTTCGGAGCCGTAATCAAGCACGTCGGTTAAATCATCGATGGTGGCTATGAAGTGGGTGGCGGGTGGGAAGCAAAATTCCCTGTTATCAGCCTCTAGTTTCAACCGAACATAGTCCGGAGGTGAGTCTTTCTCCAAGGACAAGTTCTTTAAAGAGTTTAGCACATCACCCAAAGGTGAGTGCTGGAAGATGTCTGCGGCGCTAAATTCGAAAACCGATAACCGATCCAGCTCGGTGTCCGCAGGCGTACCCGGTCCGGGACTTATAGCCGGAGACGAGTCCGGAATTCCATTGACGCAAATATTGTGGGGTGCTGAGTCCGTGTATGGCTCCAACGCCGTGAACTCTGTGGCCTCGGATGGCACGATCTGCTCTGTTTCTAAGGCCGGTGCAGCAACAAGGGCCGTATCCTGGGTGTGATCCGATGACAGATTTATGTCATGTTCCTTGGGGTGAGGGGGAGCGGTCGCTGCGGTCTCAAATTCAGTGAAGATCAAGTCTCCATGGATATCCGCGACGTAGTTCAAGCTTCCAAATCTGACCTGGTGGCCAGGGGCGTAGCTATCGATCTGCTCCAGATGGCCAAGCGAGTTGGCCTGCAGTACGAAGCCGCCGAACATGAAAATCTATCCGAGGAGGAAGGTTTCTCCTTGGACAGCGTCACTATAAACGATTGAAGGGGCCACAGAACCTTTCGTTGACGGCATAGTGGAACTCTCAATGAAAGCACCAATGTCAGTGTCAAAACCGGCAGATCTCAGGTAGGAGGTCCCGAACTGTGCATCTAGGATCGATTGGATGTCACACCCTAGCTAGTTCATGCATTAGAGTGATTGCATCATGTTTAAATTTCCCAGAAAGATGAAATGGGGATGTCAGAACCCCCCAGCACCCCCCTGGAACAACTAGGGTTTACTAAAAACTTTTTCAATGAACCTGAAATTCCCTTCTAAAAAGTCCACCCTTTTTGTTTTGGGTTAAAACCTTCGACAAAAATGGTGCACATGTTTCTAGGACATCCTAAGGTCATTGGATTAATTCATATAGTATTTGCATTTGGGCATTTAAATGCTATAAAATATTTTAAATGCTCAAATAATCATAAACTAAAATGTTTACTGTTGTATATATTCTAAGCAGTAGCCATGATTAATGTTATGATTTTTGGAAATGCCCTCGCATTTTTAATAAAGCTCAGAAGTTACAGAAAAATAGAAAACAGAATTTCATTAGAAGAGAAAGAGAACAGCACCTGGGCCTCTTACCTGGCACCCACCAAATCCCACCTGGCGGGCCCAACTGGCAGCCCAGCCCACTGGCCTCCCCCCTGTCGTCTTCCTCATGACAGAAGGATGCCCGGCATGTGCCCCGTCCGCGTGGCCACGCGCCCCGGACACCTCCTGCTTGCCGCTCCCCCTCGACGCCTAGATGCCTCTGGGAGACGCCACGCACCCCCGTGGATCTCTCTCACTATCTCCCGACCTTTCCCCCTCCTCTGCTCTCTCTCCCGCACAGCCCGAGTGGAGCTCGTCGCCGCCGACGCCGTTTGCCACGGCCACCGTGCTCCCCTCGCCTCCCCGCGCTGTCCACGGCCTCCGCCATCGTCCGACGCTCCGCCCCACCCTAGCCCCGAGCGCTGTTATTGCCTGCATCGCCGGCTGCCTCGTCTTCTTCCTCCGCGGCCACCAAGGACCGCCGCCGTTGATTCATCCCCGTCAGGTCTTCCCCGAGCCCGCTGAGCAGCTCGTCGCACCGCCGTGAGCCCCTCTTCCTCTCCCCTCCTCTCTCAAGCTCGCACCCGTCCCGTAGATCCATTTCCCACCGTGGCCGAGAGCTTCTCGCCGTAGGCCATGGCGCAGCCGTGGCCACAGCCGCGCAAGCTCACAACATAGCGCCTCACCGTGCTCAGGAAACCCCCAAGAGTCTCACGCACACACCCACTCGCCCTCCCGTGCAACGTAGCACCGACCCCAACCTCACCCGAGCCCCGGCGACAAACAAGGTCGACGCCGGCGACGACTCCGGCCACCCCAGGCCCAACCACCTACACCACTCGACGCGGACGAGTGCCCGCGTCATGTAGATGCCCTCCGCCAGCCAGATAGTCGCCGGAGGAGGAAACCCGCACCCCTCCGCCATCCCTGGCCTTGCCGGCGATGAGCCCCGGGTCAACTCTGGCGAGTTTGACCCAGGTTGACCCCAGTTTGACCCCGCTTGAGTCAATGACATGTGGGGCCGGCTCCTAACTAAAATAGTTTAGTTTTTAATTATTGCTAATCACACTGTTAGGGGTTAATGACCTTGTTAACTAACTCTGTGTCACTGACATGTGGCCCCAGGGCTTTAACTAACCTAGGTTAGGATTAGATTAATGTAAATTAACTTGGTTAGTTAGGATAGTCACTGACAGATGGGGCCCACTAGTTAGGTTTGACCTGGGCTGGCGCCTTTGACCCGCTAACGTCACAGTGACGCAGTGCTGACGTAGTTAATTATTTTCTGGATTTATTCTTATATAGGAAATTCCAGAAAATAGCCAAAACTTCTAAAATTCATAGGAAATCAACCATAGCTCCAAATCAAACAAATTATATATGAAAAATGATCAGAAAAATCCAATCTATCAATCTGTACTAGTTTCATGCATGACAAAACACTTTAACCTTGCTGTTTAGGTGAAACAAGCTAATACACTTATAATGCATAAGAACTTAAGCTTCCATTTGAATCTTTGATTCAAATGGACCCATTTCAACTTGTTTCACATTGCATTAGGCAAGACACCTCATATTGCCATGTCATAGCATGCATCATATTGTTGCATATTGCCATGTGATGATTGTGTTCTGTGGTGTCTTTCGTGGTAGGTTCTGCCTCCGAGGATATTTCCGAGTATCTAGCTGAAGGGCAGTACCCTACTACCACTCCATCAGGCAAGCAGCCCCGTTGATCATATTGATACAATTCCATGTTCTCGCCTCTGCTCTCATTTACTGCATTAAGACAACAACGTTTCAAACTGCTATGTGCTACGGTAGTTGAACCCTTATCCTCTGCATGCCCTGTCTTTGCCGCAGTAACTAGATGAAACCCACTAGCATGTGTAGGAGTTGATTGAGCCATGTATGTGTTTCCTACCTTGTTATGCCTACTATGCTTAGAGTTGAGTCAGGTCTGGTTCATGTGGGTGATGGGCTAGAGTGAAATGATTATGTCGGTAATGTGAGGGATGGGTTGAACATGTTTTGGTAAAGGTATCGATGAGAGTCCATGTAGGAGTACATGGTGGGTTGTTTCATTGAGGCCATCCCTAAGAATTGAGATTTGTATGTGTGATTCAAGAATCAGTTACTACCATACATTGGGCACGAAACCAATGGACCCTCTTGGCTTCTTAATTACCCTAGTACACTGTCGAGGAGTTTCAACTAGTTTCTGGTGTTTGTAGGTTATGTGTTGGCAGCCGTGCGTAGCGCTGACCCTAGGGGTGGGCTATGATGTGGTAGATACGCCGTGGCACGGTGTACCGAGTCAACCGTTTGGTGTCTCGGGAACCCTGTTCACATCGTTCGGGGCCGTATGTGGAAACCTCGGCCGGACTCCCTGCGGATGGAACCTGGATAGGTGATAAACCTAGACTAGAGACTTGTGTGTTTAGGTAGGCCGTGGCCGACACCCTCATTGGGCTTCCGCTTGAAGGTTGCGGAGTACATGTCGTGTAAACGACGATAAGTGGTGAGAGCGTGTATGAAGAAGGACACCCCTGCAGGGTTAACATCATCTATTCGAATAGCCGCGTCTGCGGTAAAGGACTACTTGGTTGCCTATACAGTTCATAGACAAGTTAATGGTTACTACTAAAAGACTCAAGATAAGTGTGAGTACCGAGGATGGCCCTCTCGTAGGATGACGAGGGAGGATCCCCGGTGGAGTATTGTGTTGGTGATTAGTGGACTCGTGTGCGAAAACTATTTTACTAGTGGTGTCTCGTAGGATAGCTTAGCCAAGAGTCAAAGCTGGCTTGCTGCAATAACTCCACCACCTTCTTGAGAATGAGCATGTATAGTAGGTTCTGTTGTAAGACTTGCTGAGTACCTTTGTACTCATGTTGCTTTAATTAATGTTTTTAGATGACAACGCCGCCCCCTCCGATGGGTTTTATGTAGACCTCGATGTCGATGAGTAACTTGTCACCCAAGTGGTGATCCTGGCCATGGAGGGCCCTATGTAGATAGTCAGGCTTCGCCTTCTTTCTTTCTAGTGTCTGTACTCAGACTATTTGCTTCCGCATGTGCTTGTATGCTTGTATGACTTGAGTGTCGGGTCATGTGACACCTACCTGTATGAACATGTTATATATGGCTCTCTGGAGCCTTTAAATAAAGTACTTGAGTTGTAGAGTTTTGTTGTGATGCCATGTTGTATTTACACATATCGAGCATATTGTGTGTATGATTGAAATGCTTGGTATGTGTAGGATCCGACAATATAGTTGTTTATCCTTGGCAGCCTCTCTTATGGGAAAATGTAGTCTAGTGCTCCTTGAGCCATAGTAGTCCGCTACAGCCCGGTTCACCGGAGTCCTGCTAGCCCAGCACTACTGCTCAGGACACTTGACTGGCCGGCATGTGTTTCACTTCGTTCCTATGTCTGTCCCTTCGGGGAAATGTAACGCGGTGACATCCGGAGTCCTGCCTAGCCTGCTACAGCCCGGGTTCCCCGGAGTCCTGTTAGCCCAGTGCTACAACCCGGATTCACACGCTGATGACCGACATGCTCGATATGATTCATGTATGTCTGTCCCCATAGATCTGTGCCGGTTTGGGTTCACGACTAGCCATGTCGGCCCGGGTTCTCTGTCATATGGATGCTAGCGACACTATCATATACATGAGCCAAAAGGCGCAAACGGTCCCGGGCCATGGTAAGGCGACACCCGTGGGGATACCATGCGTGAGGCCGCAAAGTGATATGAGGTGTTACCGGCTAGATCGATGTGACTTGGAATCGGGGTCCTGACATTCGAACAGGAGACGGGGGACACAATGTTTACCCAGGTTCGGGCCCTCTCTATGGAGGTAATATCCTACGTCCTGCTTGATAGATATTGATGAATATGAGTGTTATAGGAGTTGATCTACCACGAGATCGTAATGGCTAAACCCTAGAAGTCTAGCATGTATGACCATGGTAATGAATGTGTCCTTTCCGGACTAACCCCTTCATTTTATATGGAAACCAAGGGGATCTAGGGTTTACATAGAGTCGGTTACATAAGAAGGAATCTTCATTGTCGGTTGCCAAGCTTGCTTTCCACGCCAAGGAGAGTCCAATCCAAACATAGGTATAGTCTTTGGCTTTCATGTCTTCACAGCCCATCAGTCCGACCCAATAGATAACAGGCCGGACACCTGAGGACCCCTTAGTCCAGGACTCCCTCAGGTTGTTTCATTGGAAACGACCTAAGAATTGAGATTTGTATGTGTGATCTAAGATCAGCTACTACCACGCGTTGGGCCCAAAACCAATGGACCCTCTTGACTTATTAACCACCCTTGTCCTCTGTCTAGGAGTTGCAAGTAGGTTCTGGTGTTTGTAGTATACTGGAGGCCGTGAGTAGCGCTGACCCTAGGGGTGGGCTATGATGCGGTAGGTACGTGGCCCGGTGTACGGAGATGCCCATTTGGTGCCTCGGGAACCCTGTACACATCGTTTGGGGCCGTTGAGGACACCCCGGCTGGATATCCTTGCGAATGGAACCCGAATAGGCGGTAAACCTGGACTAGGGACATGTGTGGTTAGTCAGGTTGTGGCCGACACCCTCGTCGTGCTTCCTCTTGAAGGTTGCCGAGTACATGTCGTGTAAGTGGCGATAAGTGGTGGAAGCATGTGTGAAGAAGTACACCCATGTAGGGTTAACATCATCTATTCAAAAAGCCATGTCTGCAGGAAAGGACAAGTTGGTTGCTTATACAGTTCATAGACAACTTAATGGATACACCTAAAAGCCTGAAGACAAGTGTGAGTGCTATCGATGGCCTTCTCGTAGGGAGACAGAAATGAATCCATAGTAGTGTACTGATGTGGTGATTAGTGGACTTGTGTGCGAAAAATCAGTTACAAGATATTGTCAATCATAGGGTAGAATAGCCAAGAGTCAAAGCTAGCTTGTTGCAATAAGCTCCACTACCCTTGTTGATAATGTTGCATGTATGTAGGATCTGATGTAAGTCTCGTTGAGTACATTTGTACTCATGTTTGCTTAATACACTGTTGCAGAGGAGAACACTGCCTCCTCCGATGGGTTTTATGTAGATCTCGACGTTGGTGAGTAACTTGCCGCCCAGGTGGTGACCCTGACCTTGTGAAGGGACTTTTTAGATAGACATGCTTCGTCAAGCCTTCTTTCTTTCTAGTTGTCTGTACTTAGACAAGTTTGCTTCCGCATGTGCTTGTATGTTTGTATGACTTGAGTGTTGGGTCGTGTGACCCCTACCTGTATGGGTATGTTATGTATGGCTCTCCAGAGCCTTATAAATAATGTAATTTTAGTCGTAGAGTTTTGTTATGATGCCATGTTGTATTTGCACATATCGAGCATATTGTGTGTATGATTTGAAATGCTTGGTATGTGTGGGATCCGGCAACCTAGTTGTTTATTCTTGGTAGCCTCTCTTACCAGGAAATGTCTCCTAGTGTTTCCACTGAGCCATGGTAGCTTGCTACTACTCCTGAACACTTAGGCTGGCCGCCATGTGTCCTTCTTTCGTGTGTCTGTCCCTTCAGGGAAATGTCACGTGTGGTTCCATTAAGTCCTTGTAGCTTGCTACGACTTGGGTTCTTATGTTGATGACCAACACGTTTGTTGTTGGGTCATGTATGGTTGTCCCTCTAAGTTAGTGCCACTTTGGATTCACGACTAGTCATGTCGGCCCAGGTCCTTTGTCATATGGATACTAGCGACACTATCATCACTGGTGCACATCGGTCATAAGTGAGTGTGGGGATAGGGGGGTCCTTCCCACACGACCCAGAAACCGTCGGGGATAGGGGCCCTACAATACTCCTACTCGTTTCTGCTTGCATTGCCATCGCAGTCGGTATTCTGTGGTGCTACATTTAAGATGTGCAACCCATCACAAACGGTTCACTATTATAGAACTTGTATGATGCGCGTCCCATCACAAACGGTTCACTGTTAAGAAGATTAGCTAATCGTCGTACGAGTGTCGGACAGGATTAAGAAACGTCGGACCATCATAACATTGTCATACACGACAACTATCGCACACGCTATCCTATGGTGGAACGTTTACGATGCATAGTTCATCAGAAATAGTTCATGGTTGCGAATCGTGTACGATTGGCAACTAACACAAACATTATGTTTGCCCGCACCATTTGTGATATTGTTTTACATCGCACACGGTTTGCAACCGGCAACTGTGTGCATGCTTGCATATGTTTCCTCTCTGTGAACCGTCTCGGATTATGGTGCATTTCGCAAACGTTGGTGTTTTACCAACCGTGTGTGCCGTAACAACCTGGTGAGCGTAATTTCACCCTAATTTAATTGCCCCTTTTCCAAATTGGACCAGATTTGGATTTGAATTTGAATGTATGCTACAACTTTATTCATATCCATCAGTTTCAAACAACCAATGCATTATTCGATTCATAGGTACATATGTTCAAGAATTACATAAGAACCAAATAAAGAATGATGAACCATAATTGTATACTTGTACTATAAGAGACGGCAAAGAAAGAGCCGAAATATATTCTGGTTGGTAAACAAGGTGATGCAGAATGCCCATAGTGTGCCATCCTCCAGGCAAAAGGCACGCACGACTCTAGTCCAACCCCTTGTGATGGCGAATGACAATCCTTCACGGTCTTCATGAAAACATCTAGATAATCATCGTGTTCTGGTGGAAATACTTTAACCTTTGCATGCCCGCCAATCATGTAGTTTGAGAGGTAATCTTGAGTAATCTGCTTTGGCAACCACTGCAAAGGAAAAAGATTCAGACATTGTCATATAACACAACTCATTATGGGAAGTAAAAACAAGGCTGTAGAGTTCTTACTTACCATCCTGCAGTTCGATGTTGTCTTGGATAAAGTGTAAACAAATAGTTTAATTGCCATCTTTGGACCCATTTTACTAACAATCTTTATTAGCTTCCTCGCTTGATGCTGGTTCATCGATATCTCTTTGCCCCACACGCAGAAAGGGTCGAAGCGCGGATCTTTACCAATGACATATGTACCTAAAGCACCAAGTTAATATTAGAAGGTAAACAACAATTGCACAATGATGTAGCACAAAACTCTTTTATAATATGTCTATATACATCTGTATGTGGTAGTCCATTTGAAATATCTAAAAAGACAAACATTTAGGAATGGAGGGAGTATTTCATAACATCCAATATACTCACATGTGAGATGAATTAACACCTTATATTATGGACCGGAAGGAGTTTAGTGCATTCTTACAAATTATCGGTTGATTAACTGCTGCTGTATCCAGGGGTTATAGTTAGTTTGAGCTAGTTGCATCTATAACCCACCCAAAAAAACTATCCAACCCAAGAGGCGCTAATTGGAGCTAGTTCTCCTAGTTCATCTATTCTCAGTCTAACCCTACCATCCAAACAACTCTTTGGATGGAGTTAGTTCATGGTTAGTAATGAGCTAGAAACTAACTCTAACCTCTAGCTAAGTTGAGTATCCAAACAGGGTTGTGTTGTTGTTGTTGCTGTTGCTTCTCTTCTACGTATATCTAGACATCATTAGAACATTAATGTAACACTCTTCCTTGTTGCTATGTAGCCTAGAATTGCATATTTAGACATTAAGTATAGTGCATGTTGCTATGTAGCCTCAGATATATTACATATGGCCCTAGTTAACCTAACGATAAATGGGTTGCAGATATATTCAGTTAAAAGTCCGATTCACAGATTAGTCCCTTATCAGCCACCAGCCTATATGGTACCAGCTACTGATATCCTGAATAGTGAGTAGATATAAGCCATGGGATGAAACTAACCTTGATGGAAAACAACAATCGTTCCCAAAATTGTCCTGTGTTTGTACTTGCACATATAGAACATCATGTTGTGAATAACTGGAATAAACAAGGCATACTACGAACAACCAAAGATAGCATTTGAAACTGGACATATGCTAACTAGAAACAACCGAACAATCAAAAAACTTTAAAAGAGGCATATGCTAGCTATAACAGGCTTAACAGCAAGCAAATATATGCATTCCTATCGGTATGTTTAAAACTGGATTGATGAAATGTATTGCACAGTAAATAATTACACATATAGAGCATCACATTATGAACAACTGAAATAGACAAGGCATACTGCAAACAACCAGATATAGCAATTAAAACTGGACATATTCTCACTACACTACAAAAGGGACTCGACAAAACAAATCATGGGTTTCCTCACTTGTCACAGATGGGCTCGTTCCTGTGGGAAGAGCACGGACCCTGGACGCGCTCCATGTTGTCGTAGATGGGCTCCTTCCCCTTGGAAGGGCACGGCTGTAGGGTGCGCTCCCTGATGTCGCAGACGGGCGCTTTCCCCTTGGAAGAGTAGATGGGCTCTTTCCCCTTGGAAGAGACGGAGAGGGTGCCCTCCTCATGGTCGCAGTTGATGACGTCTGACTTGGAAGCTGTGGATCCCAAGCCAGCGTTGCAGAATGTGTCCTTCAGAAATGACAAAAGGGGCTCAATGGTGATGTAGAATGGCAAATTGTTCACAGCGAGCCAAAGGAGATCAGCAGCAGGGCCATGGATGAGATCGGCGGTGGTTGAACCCGAGGGGTTGGGTGTGGGCCACTTAACCTGTGACATAGCCTGCCTCAGGCCGTCGCTGTCGATGACCTCGATGTCGTAGCCGGCGGACGAGACATTCCCACATACTCTAGCCCGCTGCTTGAGTGCCTGCAGCCAGTAATGGTTGTTAGCTTCCTCGACAACATCGGGCGAAGAGACTGCTATAGACATCTTTTGGGCCAGTCGCTCCTTGAGCTCCATGGGAAACGTAGTCCGGCTTAGGCTGCAACGCTCTGGAGTTGGGGATGGGGATGGTGATCTGTGGGAAAGGGGGCGTTTGGCAGGCGTCATCTAAGAAACTCAGGGTGGCCTGGATATGGAGATCGGTGGGTAAGCTGCACGGGCAAACCGGCAGATGTCGACAATGGAGGCCTTGCGGCAGCGGCAGGGACCTTGCTAGGGTTTCGAGTGAGGGAGGGGGTGTGTGTGCGCGCGCGCGTGCGTGCATGCCCGAGGAGGTTTTGGTGTGTGTGTGTGTGTGTGTGTGTGTGTGTGTGTGTGGAGGGGGTGCGGGGTGTTTGAGGAAATGACACGGGTACTGAAAATTTTACTACACGGGAGTCAAACGCGGGATTGAAATGTCGGGCTATTGAAAATTTTGATGACAGTGCATTGCACACGGTCTGGAGATAACAACTATGTGTTATGAAACATAAAAACCCTCGAGGCGGGCAGATATTTTCTAGGGATGCAGGCGGGGTTGGGAACAAGAAACATCGCAAACGGTCCGAAGATAACAACCATGTGTTATGAAACAGAAAAACCCTCGAGGCAGGAAGATATTTTTGAGAGGGGGAGCTTCGTGGAGCACAATTTACTGTGCGGATGTGTGCGTGACAGGTGCACCGGCATGGCACACGGTTAGTTTGAGTGAATCGTGTCTGTTGTGTCATCCGACTTATCTAATGGTCATAAATTTGGCGAAAAATGACGCAGGAGAGGGTCAGAACACGAACACACTTGCATGTGGACCAAATTTATGTATCAAAAGGGTGGTTTGATTTTCAAATACCAAATTCAACTTCGATGTGGCACCTCTCTCACAAAGCGCACTGTATTGCTTCCCCCCACCCCCCTTGTGTCGGCACGAAGGGAATCCTAAGCTATGAATGCATGCCCCCTCGCCCCCAACCGAGGTTCACCCTAGCAAAGTGTGAAGTAGCTAGCAGCCCCCCTCCTCCCTCATGTCGGCACGAAGGGAATCCTAAGCAATGAATGCATCCGCCAACCGAGGTTCCTTCACCTAACAAATTGTGAAGTAGCTAGCAGCCCCCTCCCTCGTGTCGGCACAAAGGGAATCCTAATGTCAGGACCCCGATTCTAAGTCACACCGATCTAGCATGTAACACCTCATATCACTTTGCGGCCTCACGCACGGTATTTGGCTCACGCCTTTTGGCTACGCCTTTTGGCTACGCCTTTTGGCTCACGTATATGATAGTATTGCTAGAATCCATATGACAGAGAACCCAGGCCGACATGACTAGTCATGAACCCAAAGTGGCACTGACTTACAGGGACAGGCATACATGAAACAACATCGAGCATGTCGGTTGGCAGCGTGTGAATCCAGGCTGTAGCAACTGGGCTACCAGGACTCCAGGAACCTGGGCTGTAGTAGGCTAGGCAGGACTTCGGATGTCACCGTGTGACATTTCCCCGAAGGGACAGACACAGGAATGATGTGAATCACATGTCGGCCAGTCTAAGTGTTCTGGAGTAGTAGTGCTGGGCTAGCAGGACTCCGGTAAACTAGGCTGTAGCGGACTACCATGGCTTGGTGGAAGCACTAGACTACATTTCCCCATAAGAGAGGCTACCAAGGATAGACAACTAGGTTGTCGGATCCCACATATAGCAATACATGTTACACGTACGCATAACATGCAAGTATGTGCTGTACAACATGGCATCACAACATAACGCAAACTCATATAGATAAAGGCCCAAAAGAGCCACATAGCATAATACAAACAGGTCTCATGACCCATCATTCAGAGCATACAAGCAACGGAAGCATTACATGTCTGAGTACAGACAACAACAAAAGAAAAAGTCTGAGAAGCCTGACTATCTACAAGTACCTTCCAAGGGTACAAGATCGTAGCTGAGGTAGCAAGCTACTCGTCGAAGTCCAAGCGGTACTACTAGTGAGACAGATATCTCACCTGCAAAACATAAATAAAGCAAACGTGAGTACAAAGGTACTCAGCAAGACTTACATTAGATCCTATCATACATGCATTTGTATCAAGAAGGTAATGTGGTTTTTAGTTGCAGCAAGCCCGCTTTGACTCAGTGGCTATCCTATACTACGACTGTTGGTAACTCTTTTGAGGTGGCGCACACGAGTCCACTAATCACCACATCAATACTCTACTATGGATTCATTCCCGTCTCCCTATGAGAAGGCCATTCATAGCACTCACACTTGTCTTGAGAATTTTAGAGTATCCACTTTAAGTTGTCTATGTACCACGTAAGCATCCAAGAAGTCCATAACCACGGACCCGGCTATTCGAATAGATCATGTTAACCCTGCAGGGGTGTACTTCTTCACACGTGCTCTCGCCACTTATCGCCATGTACACGTCATGTATCTCGGCAACCTTCAAGCGGAAGTCTGGCGAGGGAGTCGGCCACGACCTAACTAACCACACAAGACTCTAGTCCAGATTTATCGCATATTCGGGTTCCATCCGCAAGGAGATCCGGACGGGGTGTCGCTCACGGCCCCAAACGATGTGTGCAGGGTTCCCAAGCCAACCTCGCTGGATGGATCTACGCTTGGTACACCGTGCCACTTCTGCCTAGTCTGTCCCAAGCCCACCTGGCCGGGTGCCACTTGGTAGACTACTAACACTACCTACAAACACCAGAAACTATTTGCAACTCCTGGACAGAGACCAAGTCAGTTTATAAGTCGAGAGAGGTCGAGTTACCGGAACCCAGTGTGTGGTAGTATCTAGTCATTGGACAACATACACAGAACTTAGTGCTTAAGGACGGTTCCAGTGAGACAACCCACCATGTACTACTACATGGCCTCTCACCGCTACCTTTACCAAATCGTGTTCACACACTTAACTCTCAGCACCAGAACATATCGTAACAGTCAAATTCATTCCCAATGAATCAGACTTGACACAACTCTAACCAATAGCAGGCATGTCATGGTAGGAACACGACATGGCCCAATCAACTCTTACACATGCTAGTGGGTTTCAACTATTTACAGTGGCAATGACAAGTCATGCAAAGGAATGGGTTCAACTACCGCAGCATAAAGTAGCAGTTGAATCGCTGTTGTCCTAATGCAATAAAAGAGAGAAGGAGCGAGAGAGTGGGATTGTATCGGAATGAACAAGGGCGGTTTGCTTGCCTGGTAGATCAACAGGGGGGCACTACTCCACAGACAGGTACTCTCGAACACTCTTCGAAGCAGGACCTATCGAGAAGAACGGTGCCGGCAATCAATACACAAGCATATGCAACAATGTGATGCATGATCATGGCATGTAGATGTGATGTTGTTTGAGCTAATGCAGCTAGCATTCATTTGGATGAAGTCCATTTGAACCAAGAATTCAAATGCAACTCCAAGTTAAGTCTTTATAAATGCCATTTATATGTTTTCACCTATACATCAAGTATAAGTTGGTTTATCATGCATGAAATTGGTACAGATGGATAGTTGAATTTTTCTGATAATTTTTCATATATAAATTATTTCAATCTAAGCTAGGGTTGAATTTCTATGAATTTTTGAAGTTTATATCATTTTCTGGAATTTCCTGATTTATTTTAAAACTAGAAAATGATATATTGCGTCAGCATGACAGAGACATGACGTCAGCGAGTCAACCGCGGCTGACCAGGTCAAACCTGACGTGTGGGGTCCACATGTCAGTGACTCAGTTAGTTTAACAGGGTTTAATTAGTTGTCAAACTAATCCTAAATTAAAAATTAGCAGGGTCGGGCCCCACATGTCATTGACCCATACGGGTCAAATCAGGTCAACTGGGGGTCAAACCCAGTCAACCCACCGGCGTTTAGCCTTCGGCGAGGCCGAACACGGCGGAGGGGCACGGGATCGTCGCTCCGGCAACCATTTAGGCGGCGAAGACCACCTACGCGAAGCCCAGGCTCGCGCGCATCCAGGGGAGGCGACGGGAGGACGCGGGGTGGCCGAAGCTCGCCGGAGCGGAGCTCGGGGTGGCGGCCAGAGCACGGCTACGAGCAGGGGCGGGCTGCAGGGCACGGGGAGGCCACCTAAGGGGCGCTGCGGCATCCTCGTGGCACCAAGAGCACGGCTGAGTGCTCGGGGGCGAGTTGCACTAGCTCTGGCCACAGTGGCGACAGGATCGGCGGCGAGGAGCTAAGGCCATGGCGGGGAATGGAGCAGGAATGCGCAAAAACAAGGGGGAGAAGAGGGGTTTTGTAGAGGAGCTCACGGCGAGGACTTCGGTGATCTCAGCGTGCTCGGGGACGTCTTGGAGGCGATGGGATGTCGGTGGCGATCTCCGGCGGCCGATGATGAAGACGACAGCGGTGACGGCTCCACGGGGCGTCCCCGGTTGCTAGGCTCGTCGAGGACGTAGAGGATGTCGCGGTGGAGCTTGCAAACATGGAGAGAGGGCTTGGGGGAGGCGGTGGCTGCGGCGGCGACGAGCGGCGGCGACGGCAACGCTTGGGCGCGGTGAGAGAGAGTGAGGGAGAGGAGGGGAAGAATGGTGGGTGGTCAGAGCGATCCAGACGGCTCTTGCGGGTCTGTCCGCGCTGCCACGCAAGCTAGCAGGAAGGAGGTGGCACGACGCGTGTGTGCATGCAGCAAGCACGCGCTCGGCGTCCTTTTGGCGCGGTGGAGACGATGACTGGCAGCGCCAGTCAGCTGGGCCAGTCCAGATGGGCCGCCAGGTAAGTGGCCTAGGTAGGTTCTCTCTCTTTTTGTTTTCTTTTCTATTTTTCTGACATTTGTTTGATTTAAAAACAATACCAAACTAATTTATCTACTTATGCCAATTTTTGTAGGAGCTAGTGGTATTATTCCAGAGCTCCTCATCAACTAGCATAATTTTCGGACATATATAAAATATATAACATATATATATATATATATATCCAATGCAAATAAGTATTGCATTAATTCCAAATGGCCAAAATAAATATTTATAAGATCAATAAAATATTGGTTTGAGTTATACCTCTGACCAATAATTTCAGAGAGCAACATGAACATTTTCTTGGACCTTTTTGGAGCAATTTTTATTTGGGTCATTTCCAGAAATGAAAACTGAGGGTTTCACAAATCCGCATTTCAAATTTAAATGAAATTTAAACATGATGCTAACAAGAAGGCTAGCCTAGGTCATACCAGAACTAGGGATGTGACAACTCTCCCCCACTTGAAAGAATCTCATCCCCAGATTCAGGGGTCAATGGAAATAAAGTGGGATACTCCAGTCGAAGACGATCTTCACGCTCCCAAGTAGCTTCTCTCTCAGAATGATGAGACCACTGAACCTTGAGAAACATAATGTTATGATGTCGAGTGACACGCTCTGCTTGATCCAGAATGCGGACGGGGTACTCTCGATAAGTGAGGTTATCTTGGAGATCAAGCATTTCATGGTCCAGTCTGCGGATGGAATCCAAGAAGCAACGCCTGAGTTGAGAGACGTGGAGGACATCATGTACTTGGGAAAGATGTGGGGGTAGTTCCAACTGGTAGGCAACCTCTCCTCGTTTAGCGAGAATGCGAAAAGGACCAATATAACGAGGATCCAACTTGCCCTTGATACAGAAACGATGGGTACCCTTCAAAGGAGTAACCCGAAGGTAAGCCTTGTCGCCAACTTCATAAGCCACTTCCTTATGACGACGGTCATACTGGCTCTTTTGACGAGATTGGGCTGTTTTCAAATTCTCACGAATGATGCGAACTTGTTCTTCTGCATCCGGGATCATATCCTATCCAAAGAATTGTCTTTCACCGGTTTCTGACCAGTTCAGAGGTGTTCAACATCTTCGTCCATAGAGAATCTCGAAAGGAGCTTTCTTGAGACTAGGTTGGTAGCTATTGTTATAAGCAAACTCAGTGTAAGGAAGACACTTCTCCCAATCCATACCGAATGAGATAACTCAAGCTCTGAGCATGTCTTCGAGAATTTGGTTGACCCTTTCCACTTGACCACTTGACTGTGGGTGGAAAGCGGTACTGAAAGAAAGATGGGTGCCCATGGCAGTTTGGAAACTTTCCCAGAAATGAGAAGTGAAAAGACTACCACGGTCTGCATTGATCTCTAGTGGAACACCATGAAGTGACACTATTCGAGAAATTTATAAGTCAGCGAGCTGACTAGTAGTGATACTCTCTCGAACAGGTAGGAAGTGAGCCACTTTGGATAGACGATCAATGACTACGATGATAGCATTATTCCCTTTCCTGGTCCTGGGAAAGCCGGTGATGAAGTCCATTCCAACTTTATCCCATTTCCACTCAGGAATAGCTAAAGGCTGAAGGGTGCCAGTAGGTCTCTGATGTTCTGCCTTAACGCGACGACAAACGTCACAGTTAGCAATGAACTCAGCGATTTCTCTCTTCATCCTAGTCCTCCAGAACCTCTGGCGTAGGTCGTGATACATCTTAGTACTACCGGGATGAATCGTGAGAGGATATTCAAGAGCCTCCTTAAGAATCAGTTGTCGTAGATGTTGGTTCTTGGGAACCACCAAGCGGTTCTCAGAGAAAACAACAGCTCGATCATCCATAGAGAAACATCCACCAACTCCCTTTTTAATGTTTCTCTTGATGCGGATAACACCCCTATCAAACTTCTAGGCTTCTATGATATGATCCACAAGAGTAGGTTTCGCCACCAAGGTAGAAAGGAATCCATGAGGAGCAATGTGAAGGTTAAGTTTACATAATTCCTCATGAAGAAGTGGTTGGCCCTGCTGCAACATGAGATTGTTGCAATAGGACTTGCGACTTAGCGCATCAGCCATGAAATTCCCCTTGCCTGGGGTGTAGGTAATCCCTAAGTCGTAATCTGAGATCAACTCCAACCAACGTCTTTGCCTAAGGTTCAAATCTGGTTGGGTGAAGATATACTTGAGATTCTGGTGGTCGGTGTAAATCTCGCAACATTTACCAGAAGGTAATGTCGACATGTCTTAAGTGCATAGACTACGGTTGCAAGCTCTAGATCATGTGTAGGATAATTTCCCTCATGTGGATGCAACTATCGAGATGCATAGGCAATCACATGATGATCCTGCATAAGGATGCAACCTAGTCCTTGTCGTGAGGCATCACAATAGATAATAAAGTCCTTAGTGGAATCCGGTGGCACAAGTATGGGAGCAGAAGTCACGCGTCTTTTCAGCTCCTGAAAACTATGCTCACACTGTGGGGACCACTCAAACTTTTTATCTTTCTTGAGAAGTTCCGTGAGAGGTTTGGCCACTTTGGAGAAGTTCTCAACGAAGCAGCGACAATAACTGGCTAGAACAAGGAAACTCCTAACTTGTTTAACTGTTTCAGGTGGAGTCCAATCAAGAACGGCCTGAACTCTCTCGGGATTGACAGCAATGCCCTTACCAGAGATCACGTGGCCTAGGTAGGTCACTTTTGGCAACCAAAATTCGCACATGGAGAACTTGGCATAAAGGCGATGCTCTCTGAGTTTCTCTAACACAAGTCTAAGATGTTCGGCATGTTCGTCCTCGTTCTTTGAGTAAATAAGGATATCATCGAGGTAAACCACGACGAACTTATCTAAGTACTCCATGAAAATTGAGTTCATCAAGCAGGAGAATGTAGCTGGAGCATTGGTTAGACCAAAGGACATGACGGTGTACTCGTACTAGCCATAACGAGTGACAAAAGCCGTCTTAGGAATGTCCCCATTTCTGATCTTGATTTGGTGGTAGCCTAACCTCAAATCCATCTTTGAAAAGACTGAGGATCCAGCGATCTGATCATACAGATTGTTGATCCTAGGGAGCGGATACTTGTTCTTTATCATGACCAAATTAACGGGACGATAATCTACAACCATATGGTCCGTACCATCCTTCTTCTTGACGAAGAGAATGGGGTAAGCCCAAGGAGAATAACTAGGACGGATGAAACCCTTTTGCAAGGACTCATCAAGTTGTTTCTTAAGCTCAGCTAGTTCTAAGGGTGCCATCTTGTAAGGTCTCCTAGAGATCGGGGCGGTTCCTGGGATAAGATCTATGACAAACTCTACATCTCTGTCAGGTGGAATACCTGGCAGTTCCTCTGGAAAGACATCCGGAAAGTCACGGACTACCGGGATATCCTCAAGGTCTGGAAGAGGGCTGGCATTAAGAGAATAGAGTTGATGCTTTGCAATTCTGGTGGAGAAAGTGACTATCTTGCCAGAGGGGTGTGTGAGCTGAACAGACCTGGTGTAACAATCAATCTTGTCATAATGAGCTTTCAACTAGTCCATACCCAAGATGATGTTAATATCTGAAGACTTAAGAGATATCAAGGAAGCTAGGAATACAAGTCTATCAACATGTATTTCATTGCCATAACTTATCCAAGAAGTTTGCCATTTGGATCCAGGAGTTTGAATAAGTAGTGGGGAGGGCATATCACAAAATGACATGTCGTGCAAACGGGCATAACTTTCAGAAATGAAGGAATGAGACGCCCCATTATCGAACAGAACCGATGCTGGATGACAGTTTACAAGGAGTGTACCAAGAACGACATCGGGATCATCATGAGCGTCTTTAGCTAAGACGTGATGCACACGTCCATGTTCAGTGGGAGCTGACTTGGCACTGAACATCTTGCGTGATGGCTTACTACCACGGCCAACAGACTTCTCAGGCTAGGGTGGAGCAACACGGGTCTGAGTGCAAATACGGGCAATGTGGCCTGGCTCTCCGCACTCGTAACAAATCTTGGAGGTAGGACATGGACCTGCATTGGCAGGTGGTCCACCAATAGGCCTGGGTGGAGCATATGGCTGAACTGGGTGAGGCGCCACATAAGATGGCGTCGGTGTGTAGCCACGTGGAAGAGCAGAGTTCGGAACCCAAATCCGGCGCTTCTGAGAATTAGAATCGGAGGAAGAACCCAAATCACGGGTGTGCTTACGAGACTCCTCGTAAGTGATTTGAGCTGTCTCCGCATTAATGGCCTTGTCCACAAGAGCCTGGAATGTATTGCAATGGTGCAAGTGGAGATCATGACTCAACTTGGGGTTGAGACCCTTTCGGAACCTAGCCTGTTTCTTGGCGTCTGTGGACACTTCTTCTGCAGCATAGCGAGCGAGGTTCTCAAACTCTCTACTGTAAGCATCAACAGCCATCTTACCCTGGCTGAAACTACAAAACTCTTCTCTCTTGCGATCGATGAGGGCTTCAGGAATGTGATGCTCGCGAAAAGCCTCGGTGAAATCTTTCCAGGTAGGTATCTGGCCGGCTGGAAGCATAGCCTCATAGTTCTGCCACCAAAGACTAGCAGGACCTTCCAGGTGATATGCAGCATAGGTGACCTTGTCACCTTCAGCTACGTTCGCAGAACGCAGCTTGAGAGTGATACTACGAAGCCAGTCATCTGCATCGAGTGGTTCACTGGAATGATGGAAGGTGGGTGGTTTCAGACCAATGAAATCATGGATGGTCGCTAACTCTTTGCACTGGGGTGCGGTGTTCTGCTCGATACGTGCTAACAAGCGGTTAGACTCACGCTTGTTCTTCTCCATCTCTAACATGAACTCTGCCAACGAAGGCTGGTCGGGAGGATCCTCATCCCTACCATCTCCGTGGTTCCCGCTACGAGCAACAGAACTTCGGTTAACTGACGACATCCTGAAGAACCATCCAAGGAAACAAGGATGGATTCAGCATCATCATAAGGATGTCGGATATAGTACAGGGAAAATACTATCTCCTGAACTCCTAGGACAATTCCGGCAGCATAACGGCAGTAAAATGCTCAAAATGAGACATTCTGCAAAAGACGGGGTAGCACCATACTCAATATCATCACTCAAGGTTCTGAGATATTACTAAATAGGCTACACCGGAGGTGCTTGAACTGTAATATGTCTCTGATCAACCAATCCCAAGAGACTACGGAGTAGTAACACGTGAGCCTGATAGACGGAAGAGAAAGCCTAGTTCCTTAACCCCGTAGGAAAGATAGGATGACTCAGATCAGAAGGCATAAGGTATAAGGAGTAAAAGAGCCTTACGTTCCCTTCCACAATCAATTCCCTTATATAACTAAAGAATTTCTAGACTCAACTTCGACCAGGATGGCTTGGTAATCCAACAGGAAGTCAGGCTCTGATACCAAAGCTGTCAGGACCCCAATTCTAAGTCACACTGATCTAGCATGTAACACCTCATATCACTTTGCGGTCTCACGCACGGTATTCCCACGGGTGTCGCCTTACCATGGCCCAGGACCGTTTGCGCCTTTTGGCTCACGTATATGATAGTATCGCTAGCATCCGTATGACAGAGAACCTGGGCCGACATGACTAGTCGTGAACCCAAAGTGGCCCTGACTTACAGGGACAGGCATACATGAAACAACATCGAGCATGTCGGTCAACAGCTTGTGAATCCGGGCTGTAGCAACTAGGCTAACAGGACTCCGGGAACCCGGGCTGTAGCAGGCTAGGCAGGACTCCAGATGTCATCGCGTGACATTTCCCCGAAGGGACAGACACAGGAACGATGTGAATCACATGTCGGCCAGTCTAAGTGTTCCGGAGCAGTAGTGCTGGGCTAGCAGGACTCCGGTAAACCGGGCTGTAGCGGACTACCATGGCTCGGTGGAAGCACTAGACTACATTTCCCCATAAGAGAGGCTACCAAGGATAGACAACTAGGTTGTCGGATCCCACACATAGCAATACACGTTACACGTACGCATAACATGCAAGTATGTGCTGTACAACATGTCATCACAACATAACGCAAACTCATATAGATAAAGGCCCAAAAGAGCCACATGGCATAATACAAACAGAGGTCTCATAACCCATCATTCAGAGCATACAAGCAACGGAAGCATTACATGTCTGAGTACAGACAACTACAAAAGAAAAAGGCTGAGAAGCATGACTATCTACAAGTCCCTCCCAAGGGTATAAGATCGTAGCTGAGGTAGCAAGCTACTCGTCCAAGTCCAAGTGGTACTACTAGTGAGACAGATGTCTCACCTGCAAAACATAAATAAAGCAAACGTGAGTACAAAGGTACTCAGCAAGACTTACATCAGATCCTATCATACATGCATTTGTATCAAGAAGGTAATGTGGGTTTTACTTGCAGCAAGCCGGCTTTGACTCAGTGGCTATCATGTACTACGACTGCTGGTAACTCTTCTAAGGTGGCGCACACGAGTCCACTAATCACCACATCAATACTCTACTATGGATTCATTCCCGTCTCCCTACGAGAAGGCCATTCATAGCACTCACAGTCGTCATGAGCATTTTAGAGTATCCACTTTAAGTTGTCTATGTACCACGTAAGCATCCTAAACTAAAAATTAGCAGGGTCGGGCCCCACATTTCATTGACCCATACGGATCAAATCTGGTCAAGTGGGGGGTCAAACCCAGTCAACACGCCGGCGTTTAGCCGCCTGCGAGGCCGAACGTGGCGGAGGGGCACGAGATCATCGCTCCGGCGACCATTTAGGCGGCGGAGACCACCTACGCGAAGCCCAGGCTCGCGCGCATCCATGGGAGGCAACGGGAGGACGCGGGGTGGCCGGAGCTCACCGGAGCGGAGCTCGGGCGGTGGCCGGAGCACGGCTACGGGCAGGAGCGGGCTGCGGGGCACGGGGAGGCCACCCGAGGGCTCTGCGGCACCCTCGTGGCACCAGGAGCACGGCTGAGTGCTCGGGGGCGAGTTGCGGTGGCTCTGGCCACGGCGGCGACATGATCGGCGGTGAGGAGCTACGGCCATGGCGGGGAACGGAGCTGGAACTCACAAAAACAAGGGGGAGAAGAGGTGTTTGGTAGAGGAGCTTACGGCGAGGCCTTCGGTGATCTCAGCGCGCTCGGGGACGGCTTGGAGGCGACGGGGTGTCGGTGGCGATCTCCGGCGGCCGATGATGAAGACAATGGCTGTGACGGCTCCACGGGGCGTCCCCGGTTGCTTAGCTCATCGAGGACATAGAGGATGTCGCGGTGGAGCTTGCAGACACGGAGAGTGGGCGAGGGGGAGGCGGTGGCTGCGGCTGCGACGAGCTGCGATGACGGCAACGCTCGGGCGCGGTGAGAGAGAGCGAGGGAGAGGAGGGGAAGAGTGGCGGGTGGTTAGAGCGATCCAGACGGCTCTCGCGGGTCTGTCCGTGGTGCCACGCAAGCTAGCAAGCAGGAGGTGGCACGACGTGTGTGTGCGCACG
This sequence comes from Triticum aestivum, assembly GCF_018294505.1. Lineage (NCBI taxonomy): Eukaryota > Viridiplantae > Streptophyta > Magnoliopsida > Poales > Poaceae > Triticum > Triticum aestivum. Next base: position 329,008,110 of record NC_057800.1, on the reverse strand, counting down.
GCGAGCACGCGCTCGGCGTCCTTCTGGCGTGGTGGAGACGACGACTGGCAGCGCCAGTCAGCTGGGCCAGTGTAGATGGGCCGCCAGGTAAGTGGCCCAGGTAGGTTTTCTCTCCTTTTGTTTTCTTTTCTATTTTTCTGACATTTGTTTGATTTAAAAACAATACCAAACTAATTTATCTACTTATGCCAATTTTTATTGGAGCTTAGTGGTATTATTCTAGAGCTCCTCATCAACTAGCATAATTTTTGGACATATATAAAATATATAACATATATATATATCCAATGCAAATAAGTATTGCATTAATTCCAAATGGCCAAAATAAATATTTATAAGCTCAATAAAATATTGGTTTCAATTTTACCTCTGACCAATATTTTCAGAGAGCAACACGAATATTTTCTTAGACCTTTTTGGAGCAATGTTTATCTAGGTCATTTCCAGAAATGAAAACTGAGGGTTTCACAAATCCCCATTTCAAATTTAAATGAAATTTAAACATGATGATCACAACAAGGCTAGCCTAGGTCATACCAGAACTAGGGATGTGACACCTAAACTATGAATGCATGCCCCCCCCTGATACGTCCATTTTGCATCATGCTTTTATATCGATATTTATTGCATTATGGGCTGTTATTACATATTATGACACAATACTTATGCCTATTCTCTCTTATTTTACAAGGTTTACATAACGAGGGAGAATGCCGACAGCTGGGATTCTGGGCTGGAAAAGGAGCAAATATTGGAGACCTATTCTTCACAGCTCCAAAAGTCCTGAAACTTCACGGAAGTCATTTTCAGACTATATAAAAAATACTGAGCGCAAGAAGTTCACCAGGGGGGCCACACCCTGCCCACGAGGGTGGGGGCACGCCCTACCTCCCTGGGCGCGCCCCCTACCTCGTGGCCCCCATGGTGGCCCTCTGATGACCATCTTCTGCTATATGGAGTCTTTCGATGAGGAAAAAATCATAAGCCATCTTCTCGGACGAAACTCCGCCGCCACGAGGCGGAACCTTGGCGGAACCAATCTAGGGCTGTGGCGGAGCTGTTCTGCCGGGGAAACTTCCCTCCGGGAGGGGGAAATCATCGCCATCGTCATCAGCAACGCTCCTCTCATCGGGAGAGGGCTATCTCCATCAACATCTTCACCAGCACCATCTCCACTCAAAACCCTAGTTCATCTCTTGTGTCCAATTCTTGTCTCCAAGTCTGGGATTGGTACTAGTAGGTTGCTAGTAGTGCTAACTACTCCTTGTAGTTGATGCTAGTTGGTTTATTTGGTGGAAGATCATATGTTCAGATCCTATATGCATATTAATACCCCTCTGATAATGAACATGAATATGCTTTGTGAGTAGTTACGTTTGTTCCTGAGGACATGGGAGAAGTCTTGCTATTAGTAGTCATGTGAATTTGGTATTCATTCGATATTTTGATGAGATGTATGTTGTCTCTCCTCTAGTGGTGTTATGTGAACGTCGACTACATGACACTTCACCATTATTTGGGAAGTAATAAGTAGATGATGGGTTGCTAGAGTGACAGAAGCTTAAACCCTAGTTTATGCGTTGCTTCGTAAGGGGCTGATTTGGATCCATATGTTTCATGCTATGGTTAGGTTTACCTTAATACTTTTGTTGTAGTTGTGGATGCTTGCAATAGAGGTTAATCATAAGTGGGATGCTTGTCCAAGTAAGGACAGTACCCAAGCACCGGTCCACCCACATACCAAATTATCAAAGTACCGAATGCGAATCATATGAACGTGATGAAAACTAGCTTGACGATATTCCCATGTGTCCTCGGGAGCGCTTTTATCTATATAATAGTTTGTCTAGGCTTGTCCTTTGCTACAAAAAGGATTGGGCCACCTTGTTGCACTTTATTTACTTCTGTTACTTGTTGCTCGTTACAAATTATCCTATCACAAAACTATCTGTTACCACTTATTTCAGTACTTGCAGAGAATACCTTGCTGGAAACCGCTTATCATTTCCTTCTACTCCTCGTTGGGTTCGACACTCCTACTTATAGAAAGGACTACGATAGATCCCCTATACTTGTGGGTCATCAAGACTCTTTTCTGGCGCCGTTGCCAGGGAGTGAAGCACCTTTGGTAGGTGGAATTTGGCAAGGAAAATTTATATAGTGTGCTGAAATTTACTGTCACTTGTTACTATGGAAAGTAATCCTCTGAGGGGCTTGTTTGGGGTATCTTCACCCCGACCAGTAGAGAAAAGAGTTGCCCCTCAACCTACTGAACCTACTGAAAATGAAAATGAAAATGTCTGCTTTGAAATTCCTTCGGGTATGATAGAAAAACTACTAGCTAATCCTTTTGTAGGAGATGGAACAATGCATCCTGATGAGCACCTAATATATGTTGATGAAGTTTGTGGATTATTTAAGCTTGCAGGTGTACCCGGAGATGTTTTTAAGAGGAAGGTCTTCCCTTTATCTTTGAAGGAAGATGCATTGACATGGTATAGGTTATGTGATGATACGGGGTCATGGAACTACAAACGATTGAAATTGGAATTTCATCAGAAGTTTTATCCTATGCATCTTGTTCATTGTGATCGCAATTATATATATAATTTTTTGCCTCACGGAGGAGAAAGCATCGCTCAAGCTTGGGGGAGGCTTAAATCAATGTTATATTCATGCCCCAATCCTGAGCTCTCAAGAGAAATGATTATTCAAGATTTATATGCTCGGCTTTCTGATAACAATCGCACCATGCTCGATACTTCTTGTGCTGGCTCTTTTATGACGAAGACTATTGAATTCAAATGGGATTTATTGGAAAGAATTAAACGCAACTCTGAAGATTGGGACCTCGACAAAGGTAAGGAGTCAGGTATGACACCTAAGTTTGATTGTGTTAAATCTTTTATGGATACCGATGTTTTTCGTAAATTTAGCACTAAATATGGACTTGACTCTGAAATAGTAGCTTCTTTCTGTGAATCTTTTACTACTCATGTTTATCTCCCTAGGGAGAAGTGGTTTAAATATCATCCTCCCGTAGAAGTAAAAGTATCTGCACCAATTAAAGTTGAAGAAAAGACTTTCACTTATAATGATCCTATTATTCATACTTCTTACGTTGAGAAACCACCTTTCCCTGTTAGGATAAAGGATCGTGTTAAAGCTTCAACTGTGCTTCATAAAAGCAATATTAGAACATATACACCTCCCGAGCAAGTTAAAGTTGAACCTAATATTGCTATTGTTAAAGATCTTTTGGCTGAAAATATTGATGGGCATGTTATTTATTTCTGCGATGAAACTGCTAGAATTGCTAAACCTTGTGCTAAAGAGAAACGTAGACCTGTGGTAGGCATGCCTGTCATTTCCGTTAAAATAGGAGATCATTGTTATCATGGCTTATATGATATGGGTGCCAGTGCTAGTGCAATACCTATTGACCTATATAGAGAAATTATGCATGATATTACACCTGTTGAGTTAGAAGATATTGATGTCACAATTAAACTTGCCAATAGAGATACTATTTCACCTATAGGAATTGTTAGAGATGTTGAAGTCATGTGTGGGAAAACTAAATATCCTGTTGGTTTTTTGTTCTTGGTTCCCCACAAGATAGCTTTTGTCCCATTATATTTGGTAGACCCTTCTTAAACACTGTTAATGCTAGATAGATAGCAAAAAGGATGTTGTTACTATCGATTTAGATGATATGTCTCATGAATTTGATTTCTCTAAATTTAGTAGAAAACACCGTGAAAAAGAATTACCTAGTAAGGATGAAATTATTGGTCTTTCTTCTATTGCCGTAACTCCTAGTGATCCTTTAGAACAATATTTGCTAGACCAAGAAAATGATATGTTTATGAATGAAAGAAGGGAAATAGATGAAGTATTCTTTAAACAGGACCTATTCTAAAACACAATTTGCCTGTTGAAATCGTAGGGGATCCTCCTCCACCCAAGGGTGATCCCGTGTTTGAGCGTAAACCATCGCCTGATACTCTTAAATATTCTTATCTTGATGAGAAAAAGATATATCATGTTATTATTAGTGCTAACCTTTCAGAGCATGAGGAAGAGAGATTATTGAAAACTCTGAAGGAGCATCGTGGTGCTATTGGGTATACTCTTGATGATCTTAAGTGCATTAGTCCCACTCTATGTCAACATAAAATAAATTTGGAAGAAGATGCTAAACCAGTTCGTGATCATCAACGACGACTGAATCCTAAAATGAAAGAAGTGGTAAGAAAGGAAATACTAAAGCTCCTTGAGGCAGGTATAATTTATCCCGTTGCTGATAGTCAGTGGGTAAGTCATGTCCATTGTGTCGCTAAGAAGGGAGGTATTACTGTCGTTCCTAATGATATAGATGAATTTATTCCTCAAAGAATTATTACAAGTTATAGGATGGTAATTGATTTCCGCAAATTAAATAAGGCCACTAAAAAGGATCATTACCCCTTACCTTTTATCGATCAAATGCTAGAAAAATTATCCAAACATACACATTTTTTCTTTCTAGATGGTTATTATGGTTTCTCTCAAATACCTGTGTCAGCCAAGGATCAATCAAAGACTACTTTTACTTGCCCTTTTGGTACTTTTGCTTATAGACGAATGCGTTTGGGTTTATGTAATGCACATGCTACCTTTCAAAGATGCATGATGGCTATATTCTCTGACTTTTGTGAAAAGATTTGTGAGGTCTTCATGGACGATTTTTCCATCTATGGATCTTCTTTTGATGATTGCTTGAGCAACCTTGATCGAGTTTTGCAGAGATGTGAAGGAACTAATCTTGTCTTGAATTAGGAAAAGTGCCACTTTATGGTTAATGAAGGTATTTTCTTGGAGCATAAAGTTTCTGAAAGAGGTATTGAAGTTGATAAAGCCAAGGTTGATGCTATTGAAAAGATGCCAAGCTCCAAGGACATCAAAGGTATAAGAAGTTTCCTTGGTCATGCATGATTTTATAGGAGGTTCATTAAGGACTTCTCAAAAATTTCTCGGCCTCTGACCAATTTATTACAAAAAGATATACCATTTGTCTTTGATGATGATTGTGTAGAAGCATTTGAAATACTTAAGAAAGCATTGATCTCTGCACCTATTGTTCAGCCACCTGATTGGAATTTACCCTTTGAAATTATGTGCGATGCTAGTGATTATGCTGTAGGTGCTGTTCTAGGGCAAAGAGTTGATAAGAAATTAAATGTTATTCAATATGCTAGTAAAACTCTACACGATGCTCAAAGAAATTATGCTACTACTGAAAAAGAATTCTTAGCAGTTGTATTTGCTTGTGTAAGTTCAGACCTTATATTGTTGATTCTAAAGTAACTATTCACACTGCTCATGCTGCTATTAAATATCTTATGGAAAAGAATGATGCTAAACCTAGACTTATTAGATGGGTTCTCTTGCTACAAGAATTTGATATACATATTGTTCATAGAAAAGGAGCTGAGAACCCCATTGCAGACAACTTGTCTAGGTTAGAAAATGTGCTTGATGACCCACTACCTATTGATGATAGCTTTCCTGATGAGCAATTTAATGTCGTAAATGCTTCTCATACTGCTCCATGGTATGCTGATTATGCTAATTACATTGTTGCTAAATTTATACCACCTAGTTTCACATACCAGCAAAAGAAAAAGTTCTTCTATGATTTGAGACATTACTTTTGGGATGACCCACATATTTATAAAGAAGGAGTAGATGGTGTTATTAGACGTTATGTACCTGAGCATGAACAGGAACAGATCCTACGCAAGTGTCACTCCAAAGCTTATGGAGGACACCATGCTAGAGATAGAACTGCTCATAAGGTATTGCAATCTGGTTTTATATTGGCCTACTCTCTTCAAGGATGCTCATAAGTTTGTCTTATCTTGTGATGAATGTCAAAGAATTGGTAATATTAGTAGACATCAAGAAATGCCTATGAACTATTCACTCATTATTGAACCATTTGATGTTTGGGGCTTTGACTATATGGGACATTTTCCTGCCTCTAATGGATATACACATATTTTAGTTGTTGTTGATTACGTTACTAAGTGGGTAGAAGCTATTCCAACTAGTAGTGCTGATCATAACACTTCTATTAAAATGCTTAAAGAAGTTATTTTTCCAAGATTTGGCGTCCCTAGATATTTAATGACTAATGGTGGTTCACATTTTATTCATGGTTGTCGGCGTTCTGGGAATGGGGGTCCCCAGACTTGCTTGCCTGCGGCCTGCGGCGTGGCTCAAGGGGGGCCCAACACGGCCCGTCTTCACCAACACAAACCCAAGACCCTCGCGAGGGGCCAAGACTCGCGGGGCAGACGACGCGGAGCTTCCTCAGGCACAGCCTCGTCAAGCTGGCTCATGAGGAGGCGGAGAGATCAAGGCGGGGTACCTCACGAGGTGCCCGTGACGCAAGCCATGACGACTCAGGGCGCCAGGCGGGTGCCAGCCCGCGCAGCGTCCTCCCTTCCTCTTTGGTGCAACGGGGGCAAGCGCATCCGTGGAGTACCGAGGCATCAGGCAAAGGTTGCCATTTCGGTGCAACGAGACCAAGACCAGGAGGACTACGAGACGGAGGTCACCATGGAGCCCAAGATGGCCTCATCACCAGAGCTTTGCGCAGGCGAAGACTACTTTTGTCAGGATAGCTGATACTTGCTGTCCGCCTTCAAATTAGCCCGCCATTGTTGGCTCCGTTCCCGCTCGATATTTGGGAAGAGGACCAGGGCCTCTATAAATAGGACCAGCCACCCACAGAGCAAAAAGATGTTAGAAATGAGAGAGAGAGAGAGGAAGAGATAGAGAGGAAAAGGTGACTAAACTCTTCTCAGTAGTTCATCCCCCCAGCCAAGAATAGACCCTCGTGAGGCTGTTCTTCCTTGTATTGTTCATCATCATCAGCCCAAGAGGCAATCCACCACACCACACACTGGAGTAGGGTATTACACCATAACGGTGGCCCGAACCAGTATAAACCATGTGTCTCTTGTGTTGTTCTTTCCTTAGTTTTAGATCCTAGCATGGCGGAGGGGTGCAGGTAGGTAGGAGGCGAAATCTCCGCTCGCACCCCAGTGCTCGAACCTCAAGGGTCTGCCGGAACCCGAAATCCGACATTTGGCGCGCCAGGTAGGGGTGCGCCGGGATTCATCTTCCACCACCTCGTTCTCCTCCGACCATCACGCCCATGTCTGACGCTCGTCGGGCCCGCGCCGAGCGCCGGGCCGCACTCGCTTCCCGCGTCGCCCAGACGGCCCCTGTCGGCGGGCATCCACGCCGTTCCCCATCACCTGCCATCAACACCGCCACCGGCCCGGCAGGGGACGAGCGGCAAGCATCGTCCCAGCATCCGTCCGTGCGGCAAGACGGCCGCACCGCAACTCCCTTGCTCACCCCAGCAGGTTCTTCATCCCGCGTGCTCCGCGCGCCCATGGAGGCTCGGGCTGCACTCATCGCGGCAAACGAGCTCCTGCGCTACCATCCCGTTGACGACGTCTACGAAGAATGGATCGACCGCGTCGCCGAGCTCGTCCGCACCGCGGGGGCTCTCCTGCACCGTCCGTTCCACTGCACCGCACCCCGCCCCGCGCGGGCGACGAGGCTCCGGCGGCGCCCCGGCCGCCTCCTCCTCAAGAAGACGCCATGGCTCCAAGGCGCGTGGCCCCTGGGCGGAACCTACTCCGTCAGGCGCCAGCGCGGCAAGAGCAGAGCTGCCAGGAAGTCCCTCGCCCGCAAGAAGCTGCCCGGGCGCTCCCTGCTCCAGCATGTTCAAGCCAGACTTGCCTCCTCACTACGACGGCATGCTGACCCTGCAGAGTTCCTCCAGCTCTACGAGCTAGGCATCGAAGCTACCAACGGAGACGAGAAGGTCATGGCGAACTGGTTCCCCATGGCACTCAAGGACGGGGCCCGCACGTGGCTCCTGAACCTGGCTCCAGGCACAATCTCCTCCTAGGACAAGATGCGCACCCGCTTCATCGCCAACTTCCAAGGCACTCGCGACCGGCCACCCGCCGTGAGTGACATGCGCCGCATCAAGCAACAGTCTGGGGAAACCCTGCAGAAGTACATCCAGCGCTTTAACAACGCACGCCTCAAGATTCCCAAGGTGACTGAGGAGGCCATCATCTCGGCCTTTTCCGGCGGTGTGCGCGACGTCAAGATGAAGGAGGAGCTGGCGATGCATGAAGACCTGTGCACTTCCTTGGAGCTGTTCAACTTGGCAAACAAGTGCACCAGGACTGAGGAAGGGCGTCTCTCCCTCCTCGAGCTGCCTGCCGCAGACCCAGAAGAGAAGAAGCTCAAGGCCAAGGATGTGAAGTGCAAGGGGGCTACTGTGCTCGCGGCGGAACCAGACACCAAGCGGGGCAGAGATCAGCCCGAACCTTCCAAGGGCAGCCGGTACTGTGAGTACCATGACCCCCACACCCACAACACCAACGAATGTCAAGAACTCCGAGCCGTGCGAGAAGGAAGGATCGGCCGTCGCCCCGACCGCGGTGACCGGGGCTACGGTCGAGGAGGAGGAAGGAACGCAGGACGCTGGGAAGACCGTGACCCGCGCCAAGGGTGGCGCGACCAACCTCGCGAGGATCGCTGGCAAGACCCGCCTCGCGAGAGAGGATGGAGGGATCAGCCTCGCGAGGGAGACTGGAGGGATCAGCCTCGCGAGGATCGCCCGCAAGGCAACGCAGGCCTCCCACCGCTGCCGCCGCAGCCAAGGAGAAACGAGGACCGCCACCAGGATGAGGAGGCTGGGGGCTTCCAGGAGCCGCGCGCGATCGCCTGCATCTTGGGCGGAGCACAAGCCCCCGCCTCTCTGCGCATCTTCAAGCAGTTCGCCCGCAAAGTGAACGCAGTCCTCCCCAGGCTCGAAGCCACGTGCCCTCTCAGGTGATCGGTGTGCACCATCACGTTCAGCTCAGCAGATCAGCTCAAGTGTGCGGCTACAGCCGGAGTTCTCCCGATGCTTTGCTCCCCGATCTTCAGCAACATGGTGGTCACCAAGACCCTCATCGATGGCGGGGCAGGGCTCAACATCCTGTCCATGGAGACATTCAACAACCTCCAAGTGCCCTACAGCCAGCTTCAGCCAACCAAGCCTTTCTCCGGTATCACCAACGGCTCCACGGTCCCGATTGGGCAGGTCCGCCTCCCTGTCACCTTCGGGGCACGCGACAACTACCGCACCGAGCTCATCGACTTTGACGTCGCCCACATTCGCCTACCGTACAATGCCATCCTTGGGTACCCAGCGCTGGCCAAGTACATGGCCGTAACTCACCACGGCTACAATGTCCTCAAGATGCCAGGAAGCGGCGGAGTCATCACAGTGCCCTGTGAAGAGAAGGACGCGGTGTGTTCCCTGGAACGAGCCTTTCAGGCCACGTCAGTGGAAGACCAGGATCGAGGAAGCAGGAGGCCTCCCGAGACCGCCCCTAAGTAGAAGAAGACATCATCCGGCCCGACCACTCAGGAGGCAGGCCCCTCTGGGCCCACGCCTGCCCAGGGGGAACCTCCCTCCATCGCATAGGAAAGCGCGCCCGGCGCCCTCCTCAGGCAGGGCTCGGGGGCTCTCCCCTGGAGGGCCACTGACCTAGCTAGGGTCACGAGGGAGGCGCTTGGGCACCACATGGAGGCGTGTTTTGAAGCACGTTTCCCTCAAGAAGGAGCAAGGCAAGGAGATCCAGAACCTCAGGAGTTCGTCAGCAAGGCCATTCAGGAGCTACAGGAGTCAAGAGTCATGACAGGCGGCCGCCGCCTGCCAGCAGTGGCTCCCCATCCAGGCGAGGATGGTGGGCTGCGCGTCTGCATCGACATACCAGGGCCCAACCGAGTCGCCTCTCTGGAGCGCCTCTGGCCCTCGTGAGTGGGGCGCTGCGGAGGCCCACCCCACAGCTACGTTCGCATGCCTTACGGCTTGCCGAACGCGGCTGACGCGTACCAGCGCCTCATGAGGGGCATCACGGAGGCACGAGAGGCCAGGCGTTCCACTGCCCTGGCAGAGATGGAGATGGCCCGCGAGGAGCCGCCAGCGCCTCCGGAGCCTCCCGAGGCCCCTAGGCCTGGGGGCTCATGAGGATCGGCTTCCGTAGCCCACCGAGTCTGCTACATCAACGCTCCTTCATCCTCAACATCATTAGGTGACATCTTTCTAGTTTCACTTCCAACTGGGAGCGCCCCCAGGGCTGCATTATTCCCAGGCCGCGTGGGTCCGTCCCCGCGGCGTGTATCCCTTTTATTCCATGTTGTTAGCTTACCTTGTTGGGGGCGCCCCTCAGGCTGCATGACCCCCCAAGTCGCTCGGGCCTGACCCAGTGATGTCCGCATTCCCAGCATCTATTTGAACGAATCCACTTCTTCGCGGCTAATGTGTTTTACCCAGTTGCCTGCTCAGCCGACGCCAACTAACGAAGTTGCTCCCAAACGGCACGACGCTTGCGCATGGGTCCGTCCCTGCAATGCCGACAAACCTGGATGGCTGAGCTCTGGCCGTGGCAGCCCCGCATAGTGTCACCTCGTCAAGTCTTCAGTGCCTCACTACCCCTCGGAAGCAACCAACAGCTGACTGTCATCTGTCATGGCAACCCCTTGTTTTTTCTGTGATGGACCTGGAGGACCTCCTGAAGGAGCTGCGTCGGGCGAGGCCCTTGCGGTGTCTCCTTCGCTCTCGTTCGCGTGAATCGCTTGCACGTTAAAGGGGGGTGCCTGAGCATCGCGACTCAGGGCTCCTACTGGCTCTCCAGCCCTCACCCTCTGGCCTTGACCACGGCATCGCGACTTGGCATACCAGCGACGGCTGAGACTCGCTCGAGGGCTGGGACCCGAGGACGTAGAGCGAAAAGGGGAGCAAAGGCGAGGGCGGAGAGACACACGAGGACCTCCCCGAGCAACCTCGCGCCTGCCGATGCATGGACCCGGCGACACACCAGAGAGCGGCCCCTGATCCTCGAGATAAGTCATCGCCCGGAAGCGCCAGCTACCGTGGCACCATCACCGCACCTAATGCTATCCCATGTTAGCGACGCCGCTCTCCTTTCTCACCGAACGACAGCTGCTTGGGCGCCAAAGGGGACCTCCTGAGCATCGCGACTCAGGGGCTCTTACCGGACTCCGGGTCGCTCACCTCCTGGCCTTGACCACGGCATCACGACCTGGCATACCAGCGACAGCTGAAGCCGCCTTGGGACTGGGACCTATCGGCGCAGAGCACCAAGCCCTCGTGAGGTTCGAAAGGGAGGACTGAGTTAAGACGGGATGAGCAACTCACGCAATTCTACGACAAGGGTTATATTAACAAAACAGGATCAGAGGCACCTTACAAGCCCCTACAGGACGCGTTTTTGATTCATTGCAGGGAACAGATCCTAAAGGGACACAAACTACGCGCGTCCCTGCAAAAGACGCCATCATCAACAGTGGGCCATCAAGCACCGACGCCAACCCCATCCAGATCAGAGTCGGCGGCGGCCTGACGAGCCCGCCCTGCTCCAGGAGCGGCGCCGGCTCGGGGGCTCATAGCTGTCGTCGCTCGTCTCCAGAGTCACGAAGAACTCGCCGGAGTCGCTAGAACCTCCGGCGTCTCCACCGCCTGAGGAGCCTCCAAGGGAGCGGGTGGCGAGCCTAGTCCTCATCGCAGCAGGGCCCTGGCCACCTTCCCCGGGGAAGCACTCCAGTCGGCGCCCGCTCGCATCGAAGACCTTGAAGAGCATCACCGAAGCACCGTCGTAGTCCAAGTGGATCGCGAAGACTCCCCTTGTCCTGCAAACCCAGGCGATCTCCCTCCAGCCCCGAGCCATGTAGACCTCGCCCGGGGCGACGACCGCGACCTCTGCCTCGGTCGCGAGGGTGCTGCAGCCGGCGTGCTGCAGCCAGAGCTCCAGGGGCTCCCCCTGCGGGATGATGGAGGCGAAGAAGGGAGGAAGGCGGATCCAAGACTGAAGAGGAATGGCGACGTGGAGCACGAACTCTTGGAAGGAGCCCTTGGTGTGGACCCCAGAAGGGATGACCCACACCTTCGTGACACGGCGGCGCCGACGGCGGCGCCGCCCGTGGCGGGCAGCATCAGCTCCTTCGGGGCCCTCGACGTGGGCGTACAGTGGAAGCGGGAACCCCGGCGGTGCCCGCTCGCACAAAGGCCTCGACACCACCTGAAGGGCCCCCTCATCCGGGCCACGGGGGATGAGCCGTTTCTTCGGCGGGAGTGGGTCTGGCCCCTCTCGGGGAGCCTTTCCCTTCTCTGCCGTCGAGAACCAGCAGATTAGAGCCATCGCGGCAAGACGGAGCAAGGATCGGGAAGAAGGAGAAGCAAGGAGGGATGGACTGGAAGGGCGCGCGCCGTTTCGTACTTATGGCCGGCGAAGGCCAACCGCCGACCTCCACGATCGCAGGTAATCATGACCCATTTTTGCATGCAGGGACTTGTCCAATCCGTGCAGTTGCCGAGGCGTCGTGGGGAAGTGGAGGCGCCCACGTCTAGTCAACCGCCACGCGGTGTCGTGGTTCTAAGCCTGACAGTAGAGTGGGGGGTAGGTATGGAGAGGCAAGGTCCTAGCTATGGAGAGGTTGTAAACACCAGGGATGTACGAGTTCAGGCCCTTCTTGGAAGAAGTAATAGCCCTACGTCTCGGAGCCCGGAGGCGGTCGAGTGGATTATGAGTATATGAGTTACAAGGTGCCCAACCCCTCTACCTGTGGAGGGGGTGGCTTATATAGAGTGCGCCAGGACCCCAGCCAGCCCACGTAGGAGAGGATGTAAGGTGAGTTAAGTCCGGGGCATTACTGGTAACGCCCCACATAAAGTGTCTTTACTATCATAAAGCCTACTTAATTACAGGCCGTTGCAGTGCAGAGTGCCTCTTGACCTTCTGGTGGTCGAGTGAGTCTTCATGGTCGAGTCCTTCAAGTCAGTCGAGTGAGTCCCTCGTTGGTCGACTGGAAGGCGACCTCTTCTAAGGGTGTCCTTGGGCAAGGTACTTAGATCAGGTTCATGACCCTACCCTAGGTACATGACCCCATCATTAGCCCCTGAATGGATTGAGGCTTCGAGTGAGGAAGGAGTTGATGTTGTTTCCGATTAACCTTTGCACACTGGTCGTGCGTTGTTCTGGACCAAAGAATAACTTCGTCGATAGTGAGCAACTTGTCTTCAGTCGACTCGATCCATTCTCTTCTTTCGTCGAGTGATCTTTCGGGCTTCGACGATCTCCGAGCGACGGATCGCGGGAAACCCCGCGTCTGACAGAACGATATGCCGTTCGCGGATTCCGCGGGATGCGAAATTTGGGGACGCGCGCGAAGCGGAGCGGACCGCGGCATTCGGATGGGACAGGACATAGACGCCTCGATCTCCGCGCCACTTTCTTCGCCACGTATCCCGTCTGCATAACTGTTCCTGGATATGATTAGATCGACCGGGCCCACCTGTCATCCCCTCGGAAGGGACCTTATAAATGCGCCCGGCGAGGATTTTTTGTACTGTGCCTCAGCATTCTCTCTCTCTCTGCTCCCTTCGTCCCCGTCCAGCGCGCTCGCTCTCGCCCCCGCACAACTTCCCCTCGCGCATCTCGCCGGCAACCATGGCCAAGGAGAAGACGGCGGCGCTGGAACGCGCGAAGAAGGCGTCGGCATCGGAGAAGGCGAAGGGGAGATCTACCAGCCGCGGCGGGTCTTCGTCCAGATCCCGCCTGCCGAAGGGTTGGGTCCAAGGAGACTGAATCCAGTCGACCATCACAGAAAAAGATCTCCTCGACATGGCCAACGAGGGCTTGATCCCTCATGGAGCTGCGAGGCTTTCGGGGAAGGAGTGGCAGCCCCAGCCAGAAGAGGGTGAGTGCGTGCTCTTGGCCACCCATGTTGATCGTGGATTTTCTTTGCCGTCGAGTATTTTCTTCCGTGGCTTCTTGAACTTCTTTGGAGCGCAGCTCCACCACTTTACCCCAAATTCTATCGCCTATCTTGCCGCGTTCGTGTCCATGTGTGAGGGTTTCCTGGGCTGTCGACCGCACTGGGGTTTGTTCAAGCATATATTCACATGTCGCTCTCAGACCGTGAAGAAGGCGAGCCCAGGCGATGAAAGAACCCGAGTCGTCCAAATGTGTGGGGGTCTGGGGATCCAGGTGAGGAATAAGAGCACCTTCCCGCCCATGACCTTTCCCGAGTCAGTCAGAGGCTGGCAGTCAACCTGGTTCTACTGCCAGGACCAGTCGACGCCGGGGCAATCGAGTGGACTCCCTCAGTTTACCATGGACCGAGTGAACAAGCCCTCCTCTCTGAAGTTGATTCCGGAGGAGAAAGCTGACGTGAAGATGTTGATGGAGCGCATGGTGCAGTTGGTTCAGGAGGGGGTGACGGGCATGGATCTCCTGGAGGTCTTCCTTAGGCGTCGCATCCAGCCCCTTCAGTTCCGGAGCCACTGCATGTGGTTGTACTGTGGGACTGAAGACGAGACTCGAGTCCATCCAGAAGCAACCGACGATGTCACTCTGGAAAGATGGATGGCAGCCGTTACCGGAAACAAGGATAACCCACGCGGAGCCAGAAGGATTCCTCCACTCGACCACAACAGCGATCCAAACAAGGTACGCTTGCTCTGCTCTCCACTGTGTTCTTGTCACATTCATTTCTGTTTATCCTGCCGACTGGTCGATTGATCCTTGTCTTGATATCTGCTAGGCCCTCACCGAGCTGTACTCGATGCCCAATGGGGCACAAGCTCCGACTGAGGAGGGTGAGGCGAGTGGGGGCGAGAGCCAGGAGGAGGAGGAATGGGACTCGGACGTTGCTGAGGATGATGATGACGATGATGATGATGACGGTGATGAAGATGACGTTGAAGACGAGGAAGAAGAGGAGGAGGAAGTCGTACCACCACCCTCACAAAGGCGGTCGAAGCTTGTCCACGACCCTTCGACTGAACGTGGTAAGGGGGTTGCGACCGTTGCTCAGTCGACCAAACGCCCTTGGACCACCTCTCCAGTGCCGACTGAAAAGGCGCCGAAGCAGCCCAGGGCGGCCCCGTCGAAGCCGATCAAGCTCCTGCCGAAGATGAAGGTGTCCATCCCCACCATATCAGGGTAATCGTGCTGCTTAAGTCTTCTTATTTTGTGTGAACTTTGTCTCTGGTTGACGCTGAAGTTAGTCGACTGATTCTTTGGAGTTGCAGTGCTGCTACTTCTGAGACCTCAGCCCGGGCTGATGACCATGAGATGGAGGACGCAGCAACTTCAAAACCAGGTACTATATTCTTAACGCTGTTTTTAGTCGACTGACTCGCGATCTCTGATCCTGATTCTTCTCCGTAGCTCCACCCAATGCTGTTATCAATCTCCCTGATGATGATGAGGATGAGGAACCGCTGAAGCGCAGAAGGAGTAGGAAAGCGTCCGCCAGCAAGGTGCCCCAGTATGTGACGGCGCCTGAGATTCTGATTGCGGAGGAAGAGAACACCACTCGACACACGGTGTCCTTCGCAGATCCACTGACGAGTGCTCAGCAGCCCTCCCTCTTCACGATGCACCACGTCCTAGAGGACCAAGCTGGCGCGGCGAAGGAGGCGATACGCCAGGCGGGAATCATGATGGAGCAGTTGAAGACCATCCGGGATGCGAGCCAGGCAGCTTATGACGCCAGTTCTGCCCTCCAAAGCAATGTTCAGGTCAGTCGACCACCGTTTGTTCTGTTGGATATGCTACCAAAAACTTTTTCCTTTCTGGAATTTATAGTAGTCACCCACTGGGTGTGTCGATTAAACTCCGTGTTAGCGGGGGCACGCTGAGTGCACCCACTGGGTGT
The DNA here is from genome assembly GCF_018294505.1 of Triticum aestivum. Taxonomy (NCBI): domain Eukaryota; kingdom Viridiplantae; phylum Streptophyta; class Magnoliopsida; order Poales; family Poaceae; genus Triticum; species Triticum aestivum. The sequence goes on along the minus strand of NC_057800.1, from coordinate 328,992,297 downwards.
AGTCCCCAAGGCTAAGGTCGACTGCTGGCAGTCGGCCTTAGGCTTTATGATGTCAATCTTTCTGTCAGTCGACTATGTCGACTGGATTTCACAAACCGGTGGGGGCACGCTGAGTGCACCCACTGGGTGTAGTCCCCGAGACTGTGGTCGACTGCTTGCAGTTGATTACAGTCTTAAAGAATACATCTCTCTCTTTTTTTTGAGGTCGACTGGTCGACTTTATCTTCAACAGGATTAGTGGGGGCACGCTGAGTGCACCCACTGCGTGTAGTCCCCGAGACTACGGTCGAATGCTTGTATTCGGCTGTAGTCTTAGAAACGTGTGATTTTTCCTTTTTCACTCGGAAGTGAATTATATTTGACATTTAGTCGATTGGTTCTTCGCAGAACTCTTGTGATCTTGTGGCTCGCTACTCTGAGCTGGAAAACAAGCACACTCAACTCGAGCTGAGCTTGAAGCTGGTTCAGGAGAAGCTGACGAAGGCAAAGGAGGAGACCGAAGGTATGTTTGGTGAGACCCTGACGACTGCTTTTCCCCTTGCTTGTTTCAAAATCTGATCTTGCTGTAACTTGCAGGTAAGGTAAGGGAGGCCCAACAGAAGAAAGACCTCGAACTAGCTGAGAAGATCAAGCTTGCTGACGAGAAGTTAGCTTCAGTCACCAAGCTTGAACAAGACAATACCAATCTGAAAGCTGCTCTTGGGATCGCCAACAAGGAGGTCAGTCGACTAAAAACTGATAAAGCTGCCCTGACCGACCAAGTCAGTAAGTTGACTGGGAAGAAAAATGATCTGGAGGCCTTCCTGAGTGATCTTGCCAAGAAGTTGTTTCTTATGCTTGAAGGTAAACCTCTATGCTCGGCAAACATTTCCAATCGTGGTTTTTCCATTCGACCATCCCCTTGACTCAGTGATCATCCTTGCAGAATTTTGCCAAAACTTTGAAGAAGAAACTAGCCGGCTGGAGCCAAACCTCGACCCCGTCAATTCTCCGGTGAACGAGGAAGTTGCCATGGATGTTTTCCGACTGGAGTCTCGTGTTGCAGCTGTCGTGGACTATCTCGCAAGGCTGAAGGCCGCCACATCTCGCATCGACTCGACGCTCTGGCCTGAGGAGACACTTCAGAATGACCTTGAGTCGCTGATGGCCCGCTTGAACACGATCCCTGGTCGAGTGCAGGAATGGAAGAAGTCCTCGGCTCGGTGTGGTGCAGATGTTGCTCTGTGTCTGGCCCGAGTCCACTGTAAAGATGCACAAGAAGAGAAGCTGGCGGCCCTTCGGGTGGCCAACACCAAGAAACACGACTTCAGGTCCTTTATGGAAACTTTCCTTTCGGCTGCCACTCGGATCGCCGACGGAATTGACCTTGATGAATTCGTTGCACCTTCCAGCCCTCCACAGGAGGGGTAAAAAACTTCTTCTGGCTCGACGCTTTAAATTTGCCTCGGTATGCCGAGTGGAATTGTAACCGATAAACCTTAACAGGCTTAACGCCTGAGCACTTTCGGTTCCTTTAGATATCGATTCAAACTTGAATTTGGTGCTTGAATATGATTGCTTTTGGCTCGAAATGTCTTTTGCAGGTTCAAAGCAAGGCGCCTTTACTGCAATCGACTTATTCTTTAGTCCACTTAGGCGACCACTGGGCTGCGGCTAAGCCTCCGAGTGGAAGCCCGGCTTACCACTCGGTAGGATTTCTATAGCTTAGGCGAGCACTGGGCTGCAGCTAAGCCTCCGAGTGAGGGGTTTACTCTTCACTTGGTAGGATTTTGATAACTTAGGCTAGCACTGGGCTGCAGCTAAGCCTCCGAGTGAGAGGTTTGCTCTTCACTCGGTAGGATTTTTATAACTTAGGCGAGTGGTTGGACTGCAGCTAAGCCTCCGAGTGAGAGGGTTGCTCTTCACTCGGTAGGATTTTTGTAACTTAGGCGAGTGCTTGGACTGCAGCTAAGCCCCCGAGTGAAAGTCTGGCTTACCACTCGGTAGGATTTTGATAACTTAGGCGAAACGGATTCGCAGCTAAGCCTCCGAGTGGGAGTCTGGCTCACCACTCGGTAGGATTTTTGTAACTTAGGCGAGTGCTTGGACTGCAGCTAAGCCCCTGAGTGAGAGGCTTGCTCTTCACTCGGTAGGATTTTTTATAACTTAGGCGAGCACAGGGCTGCAGCTAAGCCCCCGAGTGAAAGGTTTGCTCTTCACTCGGTAGGATTTTTACAAACTTAGGTGAGTGCTTGGACTGCAGCTAAGCCTCCGAGTGAGAGGGTTGCTCTTCACTCGGTAGGGTTTTTGTAACTTAGGCGAGTCCTTGGACTGCAGCTAAGCCCCGAGTGAGAGGTTTGCTCTTCACTCGGTAGGATTTTTATAACTTAGGCGAGTGCTTGGACTGCAGCTAAGCCCCGAGTGAGAGGTTTGCTCTCCACTCGGTAGGATTTTGACAAACTTAGGCGAGTCCTGGACTGCAGCTAAGCCTCCGAGTGGAAGTCTGGCTTACCACTCGGTAGGATTTTGATAACTTAGGCGAAACGGATTCGCAGCTAAGCCTCCGAGTGGGAGTCTGGCTCACCACTCGGTAGGATTTTTACAAACTTAGGCGAAACGGATTCGCGGCTAAGTCACCCACTGAGGGGGAATTTTATTGGACAAAAATAAAAAGTGACAGAAATTATGGAGGAACTATGACACTATTATTTTGAGGTCCATGAACTACAGAAGTACTTTATTGCAACTCATCCGAGTGATAAAACTTAAGTATAAAATGGGCGGAGTAGCTCCGCGTTCCAAGCTCGGGGCTCGTCGATATTATGCTCGACGTTGTAAAGACGGTACGCCCCGTTGTGGAGAACCTTGGTGACGATGAAGGGACCTTCCCAAGAAGGAGCAAGCTTGTGTGGTTTGTGCTGATCCACTCGGAGAACTAAATCCCCTTCCTGGAAGGCTCGACCTCTCACATTTCTGGCGTGGAAACGACGCAAATCTTGTTGGTAGATGGTCGACCGGATCAGAGCCATCTCCCTTTCTTCCTCTAAAAGGTCGACTGCGTCCTGCCGCGCTTGTTCAGCCTCTGCTTCGTTGTAGATTTCAACTCGAGGAGCATTGTGGAGAAGATCACTCGGCAAGACTGCTTCAGCTCCGTAGACCAAGAAGAATGGAGTTCTTCCGGTCGACCGATTAGGTGTGGTCCGCAGCCCCCAAAGCACTGAGGGAAGTTCGTCGACCCAAGCTCCAGCTGCGTGTTTGAGATCACGCATCAGTCGGGGCTTCAATCCCTTAAGAATCAGTCCATTAGCTCGCTCTGCTTGTCCATTCGACTGCGGATGGGCGACTGAAGCGTAGTCGACCCGTGTGCCTTGGGAGTTGCAGAAATCTCTGAATTCCTCCGAGTCAAAGTTCGACCCATTATCCGTAATGATGCTGTGCGGGACTCCATATCTGAATATTAGTTCCCTGATGAAGCTAACAGCAGTACCGGTGTCAAGGTTCTTGATTGGTTTAGCCTCGATCCACTTGGTGAACTTGTCGACTGCCACCAGTACATGCGTGAAGCCGCTTCGTCCTGTTCTCAAAGGACCGACCATGTCCAATCCCCATACTGCGAAAGGCCAGACGAGTGGGATGGTCTTCAGAGCCGACGCAGGCTTGTGCGACATATTCGAGTAGAACTGACATCCCTCGCACTTATCCACTATCTCTTTTGCCATCTCATTCGCCTTTGGCCAGTAAAATCCGGCTCGGTATGCTTTGGCCACGATGGTCCGAGAGGACGCATGATGACCACAGGTCCCCGAGTGGATATCATTGAGGATGAGTCGACCTTCTTCTGGTGTTATGCACTTCTGACCAACTCCAGTCGCGCTTTCTCTGTATAATTGTCCTTTGATTACGGTAAAGGCCTTAGATCGACGGACGATCTGTCGAGCCTCTTCCTCATCCTCCGGAAGCTCTTTTCTCAGGATATACGCGACATATGGAACTGTCCAGTCGGGAATGACCACCAAGACCTCCATGATCAAGTCGACCACCGCTGGGACTTCAACCTCAGTCGGATCTGTGGCACTCTTGGGCTGTGGAGTTTCTTCGGTGAAAGGATCTTCTTTGACTGACGGAGTGTGTATATGCTCCAAGAACACACCACTCGGAATGGCTTCTCTCTTGGAACCTATCTTTGCTAGATCATCAGCTGCTTGATTTTTCAGTCGGGGTATATGATGGAGCTCCAACCCCTCGAACTTCTTTTCCAGCTTCCTCACTGCACTGCAGTATCCAGTCATGGCTGGGCTTCTCACGTCCCACTCTTCATCACCTGGTTGACCACTAAATCCGAGTCGCCATAGACCATCAGGCGACGGACGCCGAGTGAAATGGCCATGCGCAACCCATATAAGAGGGCCTCATATTCTGCCTCATTGTTGGAGGAATCAAAGTGAATCTGGAGCACATATCTGAGCTTATCTCCTCTGGGGGAAACCAGGACAACCCCAGCACCGGAACCATTCAACATCTTAGAGCCATCAAAGAACATGGTCCAATGCTCCGAGTGAACTTCAGTCGGCTGCTGCTGTTCAATCCACTCGGCGAGGAAATCTGCTATTGCCTGGGACTTAATGGCTTTCTTTGCCTCAAACTTGATATCAAGGGGAAGAAGTTCAATCGCCCATTTGGCCACTCGACCAGTTGCATCTCTGTTGTGCAAAATCTCTGATAGTGGAGCGTCGCTGACGACTGTGATGGAATGATCAGAAAATAATGAGCAACCTTCTTTGTGGTCATGTATATTCCATACACAAGCTTCTGATAATGAGGATATCTCTGCTTGGATGGAGTCAAGACTTCAGACAAATAATACACTGGGCGCTGAACTTTGAGAGCTTTTCCTTCTTCTTCCCGCTCGACCGTAAGCACAGTACTGACGACTTGTCCTGTGGCTGCGATATAGAGCAACAGAGGCTCTTTGCTGATTGGAGCAGCAAGCACCGGTTGGGTGGAGAGCAGAGCTTTTAGCTCGGCAAACGCTGCATCAGCTTCTGGAGTCCACTCGAACTTGTCTGTCTTCTTCATCAGTCGGTAAAGAGGCAATGCCTTTTCACCGAGTCGTGAGATGAATCGACTTAATGCGGCCAAGCATCCAGTAAGCTTCTGGACATCGTGCACTCGCACAGGGCGTTTCATTCGGAGAATAGTGCCAATCTTCTCTGGATTAGTGTCGATTCCCCGTTCGGAAACGAGAAAACCGAGTAACTTGCCACCAGGAACTCCAAATGTGCACTTTGATGGATTGAGCTTGATATCATATCTTCTGAGGTTGGCAAATGTTTCGGCGAGATCAGCGAGTAGGTCGGAACCTTTTCGTGACTTGACAACGATATCATCCATATATGCTTCCACATTCCGACTGATTTGAGTGAGTAGACACTTCTGAATCATTCGCATAAATGTGGCTCCGGCATTCTTCAGGCCGAATGGCATGGTGATATAGCAGAAGCACCCGAATGGAGTGATGAAAGCTGTTTTTACCTCGTCGGGTCCGTACAGACGGATCTGGTGGTACCCGGAGTAGGAATCTAGAAAAGACAATCTCTCGCATCCCGCGGTCGAGTCAACAATTTGATCTATGCGAGGGAGAGGAAAATGATCTTTCGGGCAGGCCCGGTTGATGTGTTTGAAATCAATGCACATTCGGAGTGATTTATCCTTCTTAGGAACCATGACGACATTAGCGAGCCACTCGGAGTGGTATATCTCTCGGATAAATTCTGCCGCCAATAGTCGAGCCACTTCCTCACCAATGGCTTTTCTCTTCTGGACGGCGGACCGCCGAAGATGCTCTTTGACTGGTTTTGTAGATGAGTCGACTCTTAGGCGATGCTCAGCCAGTCCCCTGGGAACACCTGGCATGTCAGCGGGCTTCCATGCAAAAATGTCCCAGTTCTCACGGAGGAACTGGATGAGCGCTTCTTCCTATTTTGGGTCGAGTGTTGTGGAGATGCGGGTCGGAGCTGCATCGGGGTCGGTCGGGTGAATGTGAACAGGCTTCGTCTCACCGGACGACTGAAATGCAGACTCTGTGGCGGGTTTCTTGGATCGCAGCAAGTCACTCGGATCTGCGTTTTGCTTGTATTCCTCGAACTCAACCGCTGTCACCTGGGAATCGGCAATCTTTGAGCCCTTCTGAAAGCACTCTTCTGCCTTTTTCTGATCACCGGTGACAGTGATCACTCCTTTGGGGCCGGGCATCTTCAATTTGAGGTACACGTAACATGGTCGAGCCATGAACCGTGCGTAAGCTGGTCTCCCCAAAATGGCATGATATGCACTCTGAAAATCCACGACCTCAAACGTCAACTTTTCTTTGCGAAAATGTTTCGAATCACCAAACACCACGTCCAAAGCTATTTGGCCGAGTGACTCGGCTTTCTTCCCTGGTATAACTCCATGAAAGCTCATGTTACTAGTGCTCAGTCGGGACATCGGAATGCCCATTCCTTTCAGTGTGTCTGCATACAATAAATTCAGCCCGCTTCCACCATCCATCAGCACTTTTGTCAGTCGAGTGCCTTCGACAACTGGATCGACCACCAAAGCTTGCCTCCCAGGGGTGGCAATATGAGTCGGGTGATCAGATTGGTCGAATGTGATGGGTATTTGAGACCATTTCAGATAATTTGCTTTTGCTGGGGCAACCATGTTCACCTCTCGGTTAATGACTTTCAATCGACTCTGCTTTCCACATCTGCAAAGATCATCAGAGTGGAGTTGATATGCGGATATCCTCCCTCACTGTCCTCCTTGTCTTCGGCCTTGTCCGACTCCTTCTCCTTGTCCTTAGACTGTTTTCCCTGAAACTGCTGGATCAGGAGTCGACATTGGCGAGTGGTGTGCTTCGGGTAGATGATATTCCCCTCTTCGTCTTTCTTCGTGTGGATGTGACATGGCATATCCATTACGTCATTCCCTTCTTTATCCTTTACCTTCTTGGGGTTCCAGGATCCTTTTGGTTTCCCCTTAAACTTTCCCTGAGTCACGGCCAGAGCCTCTCCAGGAGCTGCCGGTTCAGCCTTCCGCTTCTGTTTCCGACTGGTGTTTCCTTTTTCCGACTGACTCGGCTTGTGCTTGCCGCTTCGGAGTCGGTCTTCTTCTTCGCCATTGGCGTACTTGGTAGCAATCTCCATCATCCGACTCAAGGTCATGTCACCGGTTCGACCAAACTTCAAACTCAGTTCTCTGTTCTTGACGCCATCTTTGAAGGCGCAGACTGCCTGATAATCAGACACATTCTCCACAGTGTGGTGCAAAGTGATCCATCTCTGAATATACTCTCTGAGAGTCTCATTGGTCTTCTGCATGCAGACTTGCAACTCTATCAGTCCAGCTGGTCGCTTGCAAGTTCCTTCAAACGTTCTGATGAACACTCGGGACAAATCTTCCCAAGTGTAAATGTTGCTAGGCGGTAATTGAGTTAACCATGCCCTGGCAGAACCTTCCAGCATGAGGGGCAAATGCTTCATGGCCACCTCGTCGTTCCCACCACCAATCTGAACTGCCACTCGGTAGTCCTCAAGCCAAGTTTCAGGCTTAGACTCACCAGTGAACTTGCTAACTCCTGTTGCCAACCTGAAATTGGGAGGGATAACTGCGGCTCTGATAGCTCTGCTGAAACATTCAGGACCAAAAACATGCACTCGACTGCTTGTGGGCGCGTCTCTGTCGAGTCCGCCTCGATGGGCTCTATTCCGGTCGACCAAACCTTGCACGATAACGGATCGCGCGTCGAAGCCTGGTTCTCTGGGGTCGACTGGAACCCTTCGCCCTGTACTGTACGGACGCCTGTCATCTTGCTGCCGAGGAGCGTAAGACCCACCCCTCGGAGGGGAACTGGGCACTCGACGCCTATCATCTCGGTCGAGTCGGTCGCCATATTGATCTCGCCGATTCTCGCGCCCTTCACGTCGCGGAGGCGATCTGGGGCTGTGAGCCGACTGAACCGTATTCGCAGTGACGGATCGACTGTGAATTCTGTTGCGCGACTTAGACACGGCTGAATTCTGATCTCCTGCTGCCCGGAGCAGATCCCTGATCTGCATCAAACCTCTGCCAGCTTCCGACTGAGAAGGCTGGATGGACTCTGCTATACGGGTCGCAGCTGCTAAATTCTGGATTGGGGTTCGATATACCTGAGTCGGCGGGAAGAGTTGACGTCGACTGGTGTCGGGAACTCGTTGCCGCGCGCGCTCGTCGAGTGCTCGCTGAAGATTCTCCAGTCGAGTGCGTTCGGCCAAATTGGCCAGACGTGCCTCCTCCAAGGCACGAGCCTCGGGGGTTTCTCCTGCGATGGGAGTACGCAGGGCATCCACGTTCCTGCGGCGAAGTTCCTCTCTTTGCAGAGAGTCGAGTGGCTCGGGCTGGTACTCTTCGTGGCCTCGTGCGGGGTCGCCTCCGTCACCTGCTCCACCATCACGGGCGAAGCCAGGGGGACTGTGGGGCCCGTCGACCATCAAGATTTCCGCCGCTGGATCACTGCTACCGCACTCGGATGCCGTCTCTACGGAGCCAGTCGACAGATCGAACAAGCCGTAGAGAGATTCGTCGGGCTCGATTGCCGCAACTTGGGTGGTGGCCGATTGGCGAGCCACCGCGTGCCTCACCCATCGCTGAAGCCTCGATCGGCCCGAGCGCTTGCGCTGGCGGGAGACCGGGAGGGTGGACGATGGAGGAGCCGACCGATACGGGGTCGACGGTTGCCGCAGCAGAACGCCGCGGACACATGCGCGAAAATGCATCGCACCGCGGACGGGGAGCGCATCAACGTCGAGTGGAGCCTCCTGGAGCCACGCAGAGTCGTCGGCGATGAAGGTGAGAGTGCCGAGACGGATCTCTCGACCCTCGACCAAAACTCTAGCAGACACCATGATGAAAGTACTCGGAAGAATCGCAACTTCTCCACAAAATCGCTAAAACACCTGCCCCAAGGTGGGCGCCAACTGTCGTGGTTCTAAGCCTGACAGTAGAGTGGGGGTAGGTATGGAGAGGCAAGGTCCTAGCTATGGAGAGGTTGTAAACACCAGGGATGTACGAGTTCAGGCCCTTCTTGGAAGAAGTAATAGCCCTACGTCTCGGAGCCCGGAGGCGGTCGAGTGGATTATGAGTATATGAGTTACAAGGTGCCCAACCCCTCTACCTGTGGAGGGGGGGTGGCTTATATAGAGTGCGCCAGGACCCCAGCCAGCCCACGTAGGAGAGGATGTAAGGTGAGTTAAGTCCGGGGCGTTACTGGTAACGCCCCACATAAAGTGTCTTTACTATCATAAAGCCTACTTAATTATAGGCCGTTGCAGTGCAGAGTGCCTCTTGACCTTCTGGTGGTCGAGTGAGTCTTCATGGTCGAGTCCTTCAAGTCAGTCGAGTGAGTCCCTCGTTGGTCGACTGGAAGGCGACCTCTTCTAAGGGTGTCCTTGGGCAAGGTACTTAGATCAGGTTCATGACCCTACCCTAGGTACATGACCCCATCACGCGGCGCCCAAGGCCGCAGGCTGTTAGGGCCCACAGCGCTTCGTTCTTTCCCTTCCGCCTCCCTGCACGGCCAAGTCTGGGCGCGCCTTGGGCCCGGGGGCTACTGTCGGCGTTCTGGGAACGGGGGTCCCCAGACTTGCCTGCCTGCGGCCTGCGGCGTGGCTCAAGGGGTGCCCAGCACGGCCCGTCTTCACCAACACAAACCCAAGACCCTCGCGAGGGGCCAAGCATCGCGGGGTGGACGACGCGGAGCTTCCTCAGGCACGGCCTCGTCAGGCTGGTTCACGAGGAGGCGGAGAGATCAAGGCGGGGTACCTCACGAGGTGCCCGTGATGCAAGCCATTACGACTCAGGGCGCCAGGCGGGTGCCAGCCCGCGCAGCGTCCTCCCTTCCTCTTTGGTGAAATGGGGGCAAGCGCAGCCGTGGAGTACCGAGGCATCAGGCAAAGGTTGCCATTTAGGTGCAACGAGACCAAGACCAGAAGGACTACGAGACGGAGGTCACTGTGGAGCCCAAGACGGCGTCATCACCAGAGCTTTGCGCAGGCGAAGACTACTTTTGTCAGGATAGCTGATACTTGCTGCCCCCCTTCAAATTAGCCCGCCATTGTTGGCTCCCTTCCCGCTCGATATTTGGGAAGAGGACCAGGGCCTCTATAAATAGGACCAGCCACCCACATAGCAAAAAGTGGTCGGAAGTGATAGAGAGAGAGAGAGGAAGAGATAGAGAGGAAAAGGTGACTGAACTCTTCTCAGTAGTTCTTCCCCCCAACCAAGAACAGACCCTCGCGAGGCTGTTCTTCCTTGTATTGTTCATCATCATCAGCCCAAGAGGCAATCCACCACACCACACACTGGAGTAGGGTATTACACCACAACGGTGGCCCGAACCAGTATAAACCCTGTGTCTCTTGTGTTGTTCTTTCCTTAGTTTTAGATCCTAGCATAGCGGAGGGGTGCAGGTAGGTAGGAGGCAAAATCTCCGCGCGCACCCCAGTGTTCGAACCTCAAGGGTCTGCCGGAACCTGAAATCCAACAATGGTGCTTTCCGTAAATGCTTGCTAAGTATCATGTTAATCATAGAATTGCATCTCCTTGTCACCCTCAGTCTAGTGGTCATGTAGAATTGAGTAATAGAGAGCTCAAATCAATTTTGCAGAAGACTCTCAATAGATCTAGAAAGAATTGGTCCAAGAAACTTGATGATGCATTATGGGCCTATAGAACTGCATATAAAAATCCTATGGGTATGTCTCCGTATAAAATGGTTTATGGAAAAGCATGTCACTTACCTCTCGAACTAGAACACAAGGCATATTAGGCTATTAAAGAGCTCAATTATGATTTTAAACTTGCCGGTGAAAAGAGGTTATTTGATATTAGCTCACTCGATGAATGGAGAACCCAAGCCTACGAAAATGCCAAGTTGTTTAAATAAAAAGTTAAAAGATGGCATGACAAAAGAATACAAAAGCGTGAGTTTAATGTAGGTGATTATGTATTGCTATACAACTCTCGTTTAAGAATGGGAAGGTCCTTACATTATCGAGGAGGTCTATCGTTCCGGTGCCGTAAAAATCAACAACTTCGAAGGCACAAATCCGATGGCGGTGAACGGTCAAAGAATTAAACATTATATCTCAGGTAATCCTATAAATGTTGAAACCAATGTTATTGAAACCGTAACCCCGGAGGAATACATAAGGGACACTTTCCGGAACGTTCCAGAATCCGAAAAGGAATAGGTATGTGGTACAGTAAGTAAACCGACTCCAAAATAGTTTTTAAGGCAATATTTCTCCGTTTTGGAATATTTAAAAAATAGAAAAATAAGAAGCAGTCCAGGAAGGACACGAGGGCTCCACGAGGGTGGAGGGCGCGCCCTACCCTACTGGGCGCGCCCCTACCTCGTGGGCACCTCGTGCTCTTTCCGGACTCTGTTTTCTTACACGATCCGTATTTTGGTCGGTAAAAATTCATTATATAATCTCCCGGGGGTTTTGACTCCCGTATCACGCAGTTATCCTCTATTTGTGTTTCGAGCTGTTGCTGCTGCAGATTAGAGCCAGATGTCTTTGCAAGAGTCAGTCGGTGAGAGCCGGGTGTCTCATCCGACACCGAGATCAATGACAAATAACAATGTTGACTTCTTTGGGCCAGCAACGGAGGAAGAGGTGGAGGCTGATTTGAAGAGGATAGATGCCATGGAAGAGGATCAAGAAGTCACTTCCCGCTTCCGAGCTGGATTCACAATGGGAGAACTGCAGAGCTCGGCTATTCCAAACTCGGTTATCCCTTCCAATGTTAGATTTCTTTCTTATGAGAATATGAAAAAGAGTGTCACTGGTTGTCCCGCAGCTATGCAGCACCCTTGGGTGCAGGGAGTTTCGCTGTTACAAGGAAACTTTGAAAGTAAATAATGGACCTCAAGCAGTAAGTCAATAAGCTTGAGGAGGAGAATCGTATCCTGTGGGGCATCATCGCCAAGAATATCACATCACCATCCCCGAAAAGAGAGACATAATGACTTGGGTATGGGCACTCCCCTTGGCAACTGCCAAGCATGGGGAAGTGCCCCGGTATCGTATCACCATCACTTTTATCTTTACCGTTTTTCTTAGTTCGATCCTTTTGGTAATATCTTGATCTAGTAGAATAAAGTTTATGGCATGATCTAGTTTTGAGTTTTGCTTTATGATCCCTCTATGTAATCGAGTCTGTGAGCTATATATAATAAAGATTAGTGTTGAGTCAAGGGCTTGATTATTTTGCCATGATCCTAAGTGAATAAAAGAAAAGAGAAAGAATAAAAAGGAAACAAAAAGATCATATGGATCTTATGGAGAATAATGAGCTCACATATAAAAGGTATGATGAATAAAAGTTGTTGAGAGTTGACAAACATAGTTTTGGTCATCGTTACAATTAATAGGAAGTAATAAAGAAAGAGAGGTCTACACATATAAATATACTATCTTGGACATCTTTTATGATTGTGAAGCACTCATTAAAATATGACATGCTAAAAAGTTGACGTTGGACAAGGAAGACAACGTAATGGGTTATGTTTTCTTACATCTGAGATAAATTATATTGTCATGGATCATCCAACATGGTTGAGCTTGCCTTTCCCCCTCATGCTAGCCAAATTCATCGCACCAAGTGGAGATACTACTTGTGCTTCCAAATACCCTTAAACCAGTTTTGCCATGAGAGTCCACCATATCTATCTATGGATTGAATAAGATCCTCCAAGTAAGTTGTCATCGGTGCAAGCAACAAAAATTGCTCTCTAAATAAGTATGACTTATTAGTGTCGGAGAAAATAATCTTTATACGATCGTGTGATATGGAAGAAATAAAAGCGACAGACTGCATAATAAAGGTCCATATCGCATGTGACAATATAAAGTGACGTTCTTTCGCATTAAGATTTTGTGCATCCGACCATAAAAGCGCATGACAACCTATGCCTTCCTCTGCGAAGGGCCTATCTTTTACTTTTATCTCCTACCTTGCATAAGAGTCATGGTGATCTTCACCCTTCCTTTTTACATTTTATCCTTTGGCAAGCACAGTATGTTGGAAAGATCCTGGTATATATGGCTAATTGGATGTGAGTTTTCATGAACTATTATTGTTGACATTACCGTTGAGGTAAAACGTTGGGAGGCAAAACTATAAGCCCCTATCTTTCTTTGTGTCCGACTAAAACTCCATACACATAAGTATTACCTGAGTGTCAGCAATTGTGAAAGACTATATGATTGTTTAGTATGTGACTTGCTGAAAAGCTCTTATATATTGACTCTTTCCTATGTTATGATAAATTGCAATTGCACCAATGACTGAGATTATAGTTTGTTAGTTTTCAATGAAGTTTATGATTCAAACTTGAAATTGTGATTGAATTATTATTACCCTAGCATAAGAGATCATATGAAAAGAATTATATAAGTTTTTGTTCTAAGAATAATCATGATGCCCTCATGTCCGTATTTTATTTTTATCGACACCTCTATCTCTAAACATGTGGACATATTTTTCGATTTCGACTTTCGCTTGAGGACAAGAGAGGTCTAAGCTTGGGGGAGTTGATACGTCCATTTTGCATCATGCTTTTATATCGATATTTATTGCACTATGGGTTGTTATTACACATTATGTCACAATACTTATGCATATTCTCTCTTATTTTACAAGGTTTACATAAAGAGGGAGAATGCCGGCAGCTCGGATTCTGGGCTGGAAAAGGAGCAAATATTAGAGACCTATTCTGCACAGCTCCAAAAGTCCTGAAACTTCACGGAAGTCAATTTTAGAAAATATAAAAAATACCGAGCGCAAGAAGTTCACCAGGGGGGCCACACCCTACCCACGAGGGTGGGGGCGCGCCCTACCCCCTGGTGCGCCCCCTACCTCGTGGGCCCCCTGGTGGCCCTCCGATGACCATCTTCTACTATATGAAGTCTTTCGATGGGGAAAAAAATCATAAGCCATGTTCTCGGACGAAACTCTGCCGCCACAAGGAGGAACCTTGGCATAACCAATCTAGGGCTCTGGCGGAGCTGTTCCGCCGGGGAAACTTCCCTCCGGGAGGGGGAAATCATCACCATCGTCATCACCAATGCTCCTCTCATTGGGAGAGGGCAATCTCCATCAACTTCTTCACCAGCACCATCTCCTCTCAAAACCCTAGTTCATCTCTTGTATCCAATTCTTGTCTCCAAGTCCAGGATTGGTACTAGTAGGTTGCTAGTAGTGTTAATTACTCCTTGTAGTTGATGCTAGTTGGTTTATTTGGTGGAATATCATATGTTCAGATCCTATATGCATATTAATACCCCTCTGATTATGAACATGAATATGCTTTGTGAGTAGTTATGTTTGTTCCTAAGGACATGGGAGAAGTCTTGCTATTAGTAGTCATGTGAATTTGGTATACGTTCGATATTTTGATGAGATGTATGTTGTCTCTCATCTAGTGGTGTTATGTGAACGTCGACTACATGAAACTTCACCATTATTTGGGTCTATAGGAAGGCATTGGGAAGTAATAAGTAGATTATGGGTTGCTAGAGTGACAGAAGCTTAAACCCTAGTTTATGCGTTGCTTCGTAAGGGGGTGATTTAGATCCATATGTTTCATGCTATGGTTAGATTTACCTTAAGACTTTTGTTGTAGTTGCGGATGCTTGCAATAGAGGTTAATCATAAGTGGGATGCTTGTCCATGTAAGGACAGTACCCAAGCACCGGTCCACCCACATACCAAATTATCAAAGTACCGAACGCGAATCATATGAACTTGATGAAAACTAGCTTGACGATATTCCCATGTGTCCTCGGGAGTGCTTTTCTCTATATAAGAGTTTTTCCAGGCTTGTCCTTTGGTACAAAAAGGATTGGGCCACCTTGCTGCACTTTATTTACTTTTGTTACTTGTTGCTCGTTACAAATTATCCTATCACAAAACTATCTGTTACCACTTATTTTCAGAACTTGCAGAGAATACCTTCCTGGAAACCTCTTATCATTTCCTTCTGCTCCTTGTTGGGTTCGACACTCTTACTTATCGAAAGGACTACGATAGATCCCCTATACTTGTGGGTCATCACCCCCCAACCGAGGTTCACCCTAGCAAAGTGCGAAGTAGCTAGCAGCCCCCCTCCCTCGTGTCAGCACGAAGGGGATCCTAAGCTATGAATGCATGCCCCCAACCGAGGTTCACCTAGCAAAGTGTGAAGTAGCTAGCAGCCCCCCTCATGTTGGCACAAAGGGATTCCTAAGCTATGAATGCATGCCCCCCCCCAACCGAGGTTCACCTAGCAAAGTGTGAACTAGCTAGCAGTCCCCTCCCTCGTGTCGGTACGAAGGGAATCCTAAGGTATGAATGCATGCCCCCCAACCGAGGTTCACCCTAGCAAAGTGCGAAGTAGCTAGCAGCCACCTCTCCCTCGTGTCGACATGAAGGGAATCCTATAAGCTATGAATGC
Source organism: Triticum aestivum (assembly GCF_018294505.1). Lineage (NCBI taxonomy): Eukaryota > Viridiplantae > Streptophyta > Magnoliopsida > Poales > Poaceae > Triticum > Triticum aestivum. The sequence continues at coordinate 328,976,798 of NC_057800.1, read as the reverse complement.
ATGCCCCCCCCCCCCCCCCGACTGAGGTTCACCTAGCAAAGTGCAAAGTAGCTAGAAGCCCCCCTCTTGTGTCGGCGCGAAGGGAATCCTAAGCTATGAATGCATGCCCCCTCCCCCTCAACCGAGGTTCACCTAGCAAATTGCAAAGTAGCAAGCAGCCCTCCACCCCAACTTGTGTCACCATGAAGGGAATCATATGCTATGAATGCATGCCCCCAAATCGAGGTTCACCTAGAAAAGTGCGAAGTCGCAACCCCCCCCCCACACATACACTTTCAGTCGGCGGGCCAGAGAGGCATATATCTCACCAAGATGGATCATAAAGCGGACCAAGAATAATCCACCTTGGTCGTACAACCTCTCTCTTGTTGTCGTCAAAGTGATGGCCGTCCATGCGACCCTAGAGATGGGCTAGCTCGCCAATAATCACGAAAGTAGCTAGTCCCTGAAGACAACCATTGCATGCATGTGGCCCAAACATATGTATGGAGATATATGCCTCTCTGGCCCGCCGACTGAAATAATAATCCCAATAATCCACTATCTTGTTGTTGGTCAGGTGATCATGGATGCCCACATGGGCCCACGAATATATAGGCTTGTCGCCGATAACCACGCGAGGGAGTGTACCGTTTGAAGGCAACCACTACATGCATATGTATGGAGGTGATGCGTGCATGCATGTTTGAATACACAACATTGATGTGGCACGTGTGTCAAAAAATGTACACTATCTCCCAACACAGAGTGAGATCGGTTCATGATGTGTCATTGTACTAGCCTCTTCGACTCAATGGGAGGGATTCATGCGTACACATGCATGTGTGTGTGCTCAAGCTGTATCATGCATGTCATCCCGGAGCAAAAATAATAATCCCATCCTAAGTCAAATTAACCTCTCTTGTTGTCAGGCAAAAAGTAGTGATGGACCAAGTGGGCCCACAAATGGAAAGCATCGATATCGCTGATAACAGCTTAAGTGGGTGCAAGAGGACAACCACCACCACTTCGCATGTGGGCCAAACATATATATGTTGAATACCTAAAATGCACAACTTTGATGCGCCACATGCCTCAAAAACCATAAACCATGCACCCACACAGAGCGAGGTTCATATCAAGCATACTACATATGATGGTCCCCTTCCCCCCTCTTCACCGCATACTATATGCTCCTGCCGTAATATATGTAACCCAAAAGAATCCTCATCGATGGTGAAATTAATTAACCTCTCCTGATGTAGGTCAAAGTGATGCATGCATGCATCGACGATGGCCTCGTGGGCCCACAGATGGAAGCGTCACACATGAGTGTCCTACTAGGATATGCATGTGGCCCAAAAAGGTGTTGTGTGATGTTTGAATAACCAATTTCACAATTTTGATGTGGCACGTGTCTTGGAAACCAAAAAGTCCCGACACTGAGTGAGATGTACTTGTTCACGGACCCGTACGTATATTATATATGCTAGTCCCCTCCCACCTCTTCGCCGCATAGTATATACCACCATAACACAAACAAAAAAGATTCTACCTTGCTGGTCAAATTAACCTCACTGCCGGTTGTTTGTCAAAGTGATGGACGACGACCTCGCGGGCCCACAGAAAGTGTCACACCTGAGTATCGAGTGTCGTGTAGGACAACCATCGACTACATGTGCCCAAAACATTTATATATGGCAGGGTTGTGTAATGTTTTAAATATCGAGTTCACGACTCTGATGTGGCACTGGCCTGCCTAACAAAACGGCAAACCCACACGGTGGCTCACAACTCGTAGTGTACTGCAAGCCACCCACCACCCCCAGATGCACACACCCACGCACACACCGTGAGTCTACCACAGCTACGATGCATGTTAAATTAATTACCCCACGGTGAACATACATGTTACTAAATGAGGGACGTTTTAATTTCAAAAAGAATCATAGAGATCATTAAGACGTTTTAGTACATTGATTGCTTGATTTTCTACGGGTATAATGTGCAAAAATCAAATTTGAGCTACATGCACACGTGACAGTGCACCTAAATGGATTGCAAAAACACATGTGTCTCACTTGGTGCATGTTTACTCCCCATGCAATAAATTTCAAATATTGAGAATCTTGATTTTTAAATTCTAGTACCTCCAAAACTTATTTGAAGTTCATGAAACTTATCGTGTTGTCATATGGACACCAATACAAAGTCGCATTGTACTTTTTTTGGTCAAAGTCGATACCAGTTTTGATGTAATGTTTATCTAATTACAGACTGGAGATTATTAATAATTGGGAACCAATATCCCAAACGGATTATTTATTCGAACTGTGAGCATTAGACTAACAATGGATACGTGCTATGCTTCGATTAAGCAATAAAACGACAGCATTAATCATCCAAATAGAAAAACAATATACGTGCCACCGCGCGACCCGTGTGGCGTGCGAGCAGGCGTGAGTTGACGGCATGCGTCCGGCGCGCACGCAGACGGGGAGGCGTGCGTGCAGGTGTGTGAATTGATGGAGGCGTGCTCGCTGTGCAGTGTCATTGAGAGGCATGCAAGTAGCTGTGTGAAACTTTGGTAGGCATGCCAACAGTCCGGTGCATAGGCTCACCGAGAGGCGAGCCATCGGTTTGACGGCCGCCGGCCTCTCTCCCACAACTCCCACTACTCCATATTAATGGTGCGCCCGAGCGGCCGCACCCCCCATCCTCGCTACGCACACACAATCCTCTCTCTCTCTCTCCGCATGCATCCTCGGCGCCGCTCTTAGTCTCAAAGCCGTCAGTGTATGAGGATGCCGCCGAAGCACCTCATCGGAGGGAGTGGCGACACCAGGGCTACTAAAGCACCGGAGCAAGGCGTGGAGATGGAGACAGAGGTTGCCGTCACCGCCGGCAAGTTATCGCTGCACCCTGACCTCGTCGACGGCGTCGAGCTTCCACAGCCGGAGGCGGAGTTCCACATCGACTCTGATGACCAATCCGGCGACGACTCCGACGACAGCTCTGGTGACGACTCCGACGACCACTCTGGCGACGACTCCGACGATAGACAGACAGCTGGTTAGTCATCTATACCCATTTATGTGTCAAACAGATCATAGGGTTTCTCTGGTTACTCCTGCCTCCCCCTTTTTGGAATAGAAATCATATGGTTATGTTCTCCAAATCTATGAAATCTGAGTAAGTTTCGTTAGATCCGTGTAGTGTATTGATTGTTTGAATGGTACATGTGATAATTGATTAGTTGTTTCATCTGTGCAAATGATTTCTTCTAGTAATTGGACTAGGGTTAGTGTTCGTGCTAATAATTACTAGCCAGGGCTTGACAATTGATTTTCAATGACCTACATATGTTTGTGCCATTATTTTCTTCAAGATTGGTCTATACATAGACGACTGCGCTTAAAAATCAAACCATAATCTCTGGATATGTATAAATAAATAGCCATAAATTCCTAATCCTACTTCACGGCATGTAATCATTGATTCGATGCCAAATTTGTTTTACTATTTGTATAGGTGTTGTCTAACGATGTGGACAGCGAGGATGAAGATGTCCAGAGGAGGTACAGTAGGAAAATCCCGAGGGAGCTTTATGCGGGAATGCATAACAAGCCTATTAGGACCTGCAACGACGGCTATGGATGCCCATTTTCCAACCAGAAGCTTCATGATGCATATCTAAGTGTTCTGGCGCATGCAAGAGGACGGGCCGTTAGCTCCTTCAAGCAGAAGTATTCTCGCAGGGTGGCGCACGACGCGTATGCCAAGTACCTGGAGAAGCTTTAGGATCATGCCAGCCTATGAGATGAACTATGGGATGGATGGAACTATATATGTATGCTTGAGTATGCTTAATACTATTGAACTATGTACTACTTATGGTTGAACTATGCTTATCAACGTGTACGCTTATTATCTATGTCTGAGTATGTTATATATTTCACCAAATTTTGGTAAAAATTACAACGGGGGACCAATAAACCAAGACGAAGGTAGTACGTCAATCACACACGGTTCCCAAAATTGGAACCATGTGCAATGACTTTCATTTTGCCTGCTACATTAATCACACAAGGTTCGCTCTAGCAAACCATCGCCCCCAAAATTCTTTGTGGGACAGAAAACCCTCCCCACCCAATGCAAAAAAAAAAGAAAACCCTCACCATCCCCACGTCACAAAAGAACTCACCCCACATGCCACCCCCTCGGCCCCTCCGGTACGTTCCCCATTAACACCTACACAAGCTCCTCCGCGTCTATGCCTTGGCACCGCCTATCGCAGCGGTAAACACTTAGCTCGCCACCTGCCGCCACCGCCAGGCTGCCGGCAAAGCCCACCGCATTTCGCCACTTCCGCTTGCCACCGCCTATTGCCATCGACTTTCTCGACGCTGCTCGCGGTCGATCCAGCTCCGCTCGGTTGGGGAATCTGCCGTACTGAGGGTTCATCCTCATGGGCGACAAGGTAACTAGTTTAATGAGATATTATCTCATCTCATATCCCAGTTCATCTGCCTCCTTTAATCACCCGGTGGAAATCGCCATGAATTCATTTTTATTCGAGCTGATTTGAGGGTTTTGTTTCATTCATAGAATGTATAGTGCGCTGACACTTCAGGACTTTGCGACCACTTCCATAGATTCCATCTCTCCGTACCAGATAACTTGAGCATGCGCGCAGTATTGATGGATGCAGATGCAAATGTACCATTGATTACATAGAACAAGTCATCAACCCACAACGACAACGAGGATACACATTGGATTATAGATCATTTCCAACAAAACATTCTAGTAAAGTAATGTTTTTCTCACACAACAAATAAGAAAGCGATGAAATGAACTTCATCTCAACCACTCGTTGGCGTTGGAAATGCTTGCTTTGAACCAGAAGTGATTCTCTGGGAAGGGCCAGCTACTGTCAATCTCGAGACCATCGTAGGACTGATCATCCAGGTAGAAGCGGGCTACGTCAGGACCAATAGTGCGATGGTAGGGAAGCATAGCAATGACCGAGGTATAGATACAATTGCTTCTCATAAATGGCAGTAACGTTGTGTCAATAGCAGCTGGATCGTCTTTCACCATCATTCGATAGTTTTGTCCAAGGAAGAGCGAGTTTCCTCCAAGACTTTCAATACTGAACCAAGGAGAAGGTGTTGGCGCTAGTACACTAGTATCCATCCTGAATACCCTACAACGGATGTTGGAATAGGTCCGTAGAGTGCGACCATGCGAGACAACACATACTTCCTTAGTAACATCAGCAGTGCCTTGTATACAGACAAGAAGAGGTGATCCATCGAAATAAGTTGCCATGTGCCACCGAGTATATGGGTGCTGCTCGTCCTCATGCTCGTGATCATCAGCATCATCATTTCCCCCTTGGTTATAAAACTTTTCAAGTATAGGTGGTGGAATGTTCACAGGACCTTGCAAACACAAGAATGTTAATTAATTAGTAAAGGGAAACTAGCTAACCTGCATGCATGTGCATGAGACAATTATAATTACGGTGGAAGACAAACGTATCGAAAGCATGATGATTCCATGCAAAAACAGTGCCACGAGTGGTGGCAGCAAACACAACACCCTTATATTGAATTGCATCACAGTACTCACCCATGTACAGAAATTGATTTTTGAGCAATATCCATCGAGGCGTGGAAGTAAGGAAGGCAACAAGCTTGTCGAAGATAGCAACAACTTCATATTTCGTGTAATCCCAAGACCGGTCGGGAACTCAACAAATTGCTATCTTCTGTAGACGATAGTTACCATGATCGTATCTGAAATCATGTAGATCATCTTTGTGCTCAACCTCTGGGTAGTCTGATATTTTTGGAAGTGGAACCTCGTGATGAGTGTACACATTCACAAGTTCCCACTCGCAGTTGTACCCAATATAAACAACCCAATCTTCATTTGCGCCGGCCCAAGCCTTGCCCTCAAGCGATGGCATCTTAACATCACACGTATCATTATCAAGCAGCATCAACTTGCACACGGAGAGGCTTCTGTTGTCCCCGCGCCAGTCAACAGGGTCACGGCGAACAAGATATGGGAGATCAAACCACTCCTGGACCCTTGGGTTGCTTGTAATGATGTTATTAGTTGAGTCGATAATGGTCTTGAACGAACCTGCCATGCTAGCCGAGGTGATGACGTCACACCGATCAATGAGTTCCTCCACCACGTCATCTTTCAGATCGGGGCAAGAATAACGGGGTCGTTTCTGGCCTGTTCCATCCGTGGAGAAGATGATGGAACAATGGCAGAAGGAAGGGTGAAGGCAAATGGAGGGAGGAAGAGCGTGCGACTGCAGTTCCAAATAGAGAGGGAAAGGCGAAGAGGCGGTGGACGGTTGCCACGATACACGAAGAGGTAAGTGGGGAGCTAACGATTGCCATAGAGGTCACACACTGACGATAAGGCCGAGTGAACCGCATGCCATATATCACACACACCTTGATCTGGCTGACCGTTTCTTTTGTGTTGGCTAATCACAAACAGTTCATTTGAGTGAACCGTATGTTGTACATCGCACACACCTTAATCTGGCTTATCGTTTCTATTCTCTTGTCTCAAGGGCAAATAGTTCATCCGAGTGAACCGCATGCCATATATCGCACACACCTTGATCTGGCTGACCATTTGTTTTGTGTTGCCTAATCACAAACAGTTCATCCGAGTGAACCGCATGCTGTACGTCGCACACACCTTAATCTGGCTGCCAGTTTCTTTTGTTCCTCCTCATCGCAAACGGTTAACTGAACCGAACCGTATGCCCTCAATCGCACACGAAACTAAAATCTAAACCGTGTTTGATGCATCCTCCATCACAAGCGTTTTGCACCTTTTTTGATGGTTTTTTACTCCACTGTTTGCGATTATGGCATCGCACACAGTTTCGTCAAAGCGTCTCTGATCGTAGTGTCGCATTAGCAGCATCCTGAAATAGTGCATATACGTGAGGCCAAAGGCACAAATGGTCCCGAGCCAGGTAAGGTGGCACCCGTGGGAATACCGTGCGTGAGGCCGTAAAGTGATATGATGTGTTATATGCTAGATCGGTGTGACTTACGAGCGGGGTCCTGACAGTGTTGGCATCAGAGCCAGTCTACTTGTAGGTTCATCAAGCCAAACTGGTCGATGTCGAGTCTAGAAATGCTTTAGTTATATGTAGGGGAATTGATTGTGGGAAGGAACGTAAGGCTGTTTTTACTCCTTTACCTCATGTTATTTTGATCGAAGTTAGCCTATTCTTCCCACGGGGGTTAAGTACTAGGATCTCATCTTTCTATCAGGTTTACGTGTTACTAATTCATAGACTCTTATAGTATTGTTGGTTCCAAGCCGCAGTTCAGTTTCTACTACTTCATTATATTGTTAGTTGGACCCAGAACCTTGATATGATGTTGTTGAGTGGCTATGCTACCTTTTGCAGCATGTCTCAAAATCCTTTTTGAGCATTTACAACTGGTATGCTGTCCGATTTCTCCTAGAAATTCTATTGCCTTTACATTATTTCGTGTTTCAGATGGCTTCCCGCACCCCACATCAGGTGGTTCGTCTGACCCGGTGCATCGATGTGCCTGGTCACACAGCCATGCCGGTTCGTGTGATGACCAAGACTGGCTATCGTTGGTATCTTGAGTATACTGTTGAGTAGTAGTATCGAGATTTCAACCAGAGCTAGCACTTTTGCATAGTGAGGATATATCCCGCCTACCCTGGAGCTACCGACCCCATCCACTGGTCGTATGTGCTCGGAGTTATTGTTGAGATGTCTGCTCAGGACACCGCCTATTCCATGATGACTATCATTCGAGCTAGGCACGCATCGCTTTAGGACACTGAGTTTTGCTACATGCCAGCATCACTCCCTGGCGATGAGGGTTACTACACTGGTCTTTACACTGACGTCGCTCATGCGGAGCCGCGACTTCGGACTACCATAGAGATGCTGGAGGAAAGGGACCATGAGGTATGTGCCCTCCGGATGGAGCTCTACCACACTCGAGCTGACCACTGGGCCACTCTAACACGGCTTGCACCCGCTGTACAGACTGGGTATCTTGATATGTGGGATTTGTACCTCGTGCAGTCTCGTCTGCCAGACCATATGGATTGGTCTGATGTTGGAGGCATTACACCTCCACGTGGGCGTCGTTTGCCACCAGCCATGCGACCAAGGCCACATACGTGTCCTTATGGTCCACAGACCCCAAGCGTGACCTACGGTAGGACCTGGTCAGTTGAGCAGGTCAGACCAGATCGATCTACGGATCGCGGGGGTGTGCCCCGACACGCGACGACGGCTATAAAGCCAAACATAGCAAGCACAATCACGTCCGCGCCAAAAGACGCAGATGGACTCCATCCAAACTACACCACGACCTGGCCCGATATAGAGGCACCGCACACCCCCTCTGCTTCACTGATGAAGTAATGGAACATGAATTCCCAGAAGGGTTCAAACCCGTGAATATCGAATCATATGATGGAACCACATATCCTTTGGTATGGATTGAAGACTTTATTCTCCATATTCATATGGCCCGCGGAGACGATCTTCATGCCATCAAATACCTCCCGGTAAAACTCAAGGGGCCAGCTCGGCATTGGCTGAACAGTCTGCCCGAGAATTCCATTGGCAGCTGGGAAGACTTGGAAGACGCCTTCCGCGATAACTTCCAATGTACATATGTCCAGCCTATGGATGTCGATGACCTAAGTCACATTATCCAGCAGCCCGGGGAGTCAGCCTGGAAGCTCTAGACTAGGTTCTTAATTAAAAAGAACCAAATTGTCGATTGACCAGACACTGAAGCCCTCGCGACCTTTAAACATAGTGTCCGGGACTAATGGCTTGCCCCCCACCTCGGACAAGAAAAACCAAAATCCATGGCAGCCCTTACCGCTCTAATGACCCGCTTCTGCGCAGGAGAGGATAGCTGGCTCACTCGTAGAAGCAACAACACCAGTGACCCGGGCACTTCCGAAGTTCGAGACGGCAATGGCAAGTCACGGCGCAATAAACACAAGCGTTGACATAATAATGAAGGAACGCAAGACACGGTGGTCAACGCCGGATTCAGCGGCTCCAAACCCGGTCAGCGGAAAAAGCCATTCAAGGCAAACAGAGACGGACCATCCAATATAGACAATATACTGGATCGGCCCTGCCAGATTCATGGCACCCCCGATAAACTCGCCAATCATACCAATAGAAGCTGTTGGGTCTTCAAACAAGCCGGCAAGCTTAATGCCGAACACAAGGGAAAGGGACCGCCCAGTGACAGCAATGACGAAGAGACTCACCCACCAAACACCGGGGGTCGGAAGCAATTTCCCCTTGAAGTAAAAACGGTAAACATCGTATATGTGACGCACACACCTACAGGGGAGCGCAAGTGTGCACCATGGGACACCTACGCCATAGAGCCGGTCCCCCCAAAATTTAACCAATGGGCGGCCTGCCCGATCACTTTTGATCGCAAGGATTACCCTACCAGTATCCGTCATGCAGCCCTGGTCCTCGACCCAATCATCAATGGGTCACATCTCAACAATAGCCTTAATCTACTCTGCCAAGACACTGTCTGCAAAATGGGCATTGATCCTACAGGAATCAGGCCCACCACAACTAACCTCAAAGGAGCAGTACCTGGCGTAGAAGCTCACTGCACGGGCTCCATCACATTGGAAGTATTTTTCGGTTCGCTAAACAACTTTCAAAGCGAAGGCTTGACATTCGATATTGCCACGTTCCGCATTGGCTACCATGCACTTCTAGGGCGTACTGCTTTTGCTCGTTTTAATGCGGTCCCACACTATGCCCATGCAAAACTTAAGATGCCCGGTCCACGCGGCGTCATAACAATAAATGGAAATACGGAACGCTCCCTCCATATATAGGGTCACACTACGGCTAATACAGCTGAAGTACAAAGAGGCCTCATCAAGCCGCATATCTTATCGGCCATTAAGCCGCCGATCTCTATTAAACAGGTCCGATCAATCTCAGGCCTGGATTAGCAGTTTGGCCTTCGTCGTTTGCCTCATATGCCTGCTAAGTCTATACCGCGCATACATAATTATGCACTTAAAATACCCTAGTCATCGGCGGAGGCACAATACGGATAGGCCTAGAAGCTCTCCCGTAGCCACTTTTTCTTTTCTAAACCATTTTTTATCTTTTACGAGAGGTCGCTCAAAGGCTGGTCATCTCTTGGACTCTTTCGGATTTCGCCTTGATACACTTACTAAAAGGCTATTCCTATTAAGGAGTCCTTTCATCAAGGCAAGGCGGCGCAGACGTGCAACACGAGGTCCAAATTGTTCTTTGTAGACCGCACTCTTTATTTCGAGCCTATAAAGTGCCTTTTTCCTCAGCCTTCGACCCCTGGCATGTCAAATAGCCTGGGTTGTGGCGTTATTATTCGTAAGATAGTGATTGACATATCAATCAGGTCCCAGTGAACATAATCTATATTCGACGTTCGCTTTTTCTACCGAACCGAATCATGCTTCTTCGGTTCTTTCACACAAGCACCTCGGCACAAATTGCCAGGGGCTTGATATGGGAACAAGTGAGTCACCGACAAGTCCGAACAGCCTTACAACACACTTCGGCGTCACGAGGTTGGCCTTATATGCATTAGCTCCGAATCATGTCTTGGTCAATACTTGGGTTGCCCGGCTCCTACGCTTACTACCTTATGTTCCGCTCTATCGGCTAGGATAGTAAAGGGAGACTACTTCGATTGTGTTTCCAGTTCATCTGGTCAAGCACCTTAGTACAGAAAGCCGAAAACTAACTGTCATGATGCGAGGAGAGCTGGTCAACCACTCGATGAATTATAAGAATCTTTCGCGATTCCTTCTATATTACACGAAGGACCATTTTAAGGTCACCTATGTAGCGCACCATATTGGGATAACTGCGTACATATCGGGGGCTATATCGTAAAACCACCGTCAAACTCCTATGGCTAAGTGAAAGTGTTAAAGCCCTATAGTCTGATTGCCTAGTTCGCCGCCTTAACACCTCCTTCATGCACCAAGACGTTGGGTCAAGAGTGATAAAGTGTTTTTCTGAACACACCCATATTTTATGCGTGGGGGCCGAAGCCGACGACTGGAAAACTTTCAAATTATACAAGGACGGCCACACAGGAGGAACCAAAACTTTTAGGCAAAAGTATAAAAAAACATAGCCTTAATATATCATAATATTGTTTTTCACAATCTTGGTACATTCACTCGAAGATCATAACCTTTGAGCACTGGCCCTCTACAATGCGGGATCCCTTGAGGACATCCTCAAAATAGAGGCTCCGGCTTGTGGTGCTCCTTGCTAGCGGGTGGTTCCTCCGTCGCAAGTTTGACGGCGTCCATCTTTGCCCACTATATCTTGACACGGGCGAAGGCCATCCGCGCACCCTCGATGCAGACTAACCGCTTGATGACATCTGGACGGGGGCAGGCATTGACCAGCTAGTTCACGAGCCCGAAGTAACTGCTGGGTATGACTTCGGCAGGCCATAGCCAGATTATCAAATCCTTCATGGCTAGTTCAGCCATCCTATGCAGTTCGACCAGCTGTTTTAGCTGATAGCTAAAGGGCACCGGATGTTCTGGCGCAAGGTATTGCGACCAGAACAGCTTCTCCATCGAGCTCCCCTCTTCGGCTCGGAGGAACTCCGCAGCATCGGCAACACTGTGTGGCAGATCCGCAAATGCCCCTGGGTAAGTAAGAGATGCCTCTTTTTCACATACTTGCTTTGCATAATGAAAGCCTTACCCGCCGCGATTTTCTTGGCCTCTTGAATTTCCTGGAGGGAGCCTTGGGCTTTGGTCCAGGCTGTCAGGACCCTGATTCCAAGTCACATCGATCTAGCCGGTAACACCTCATATCACATTGCGGCCTCACGCACGGTATCCCCATGGGTGTCGCCTTACCATGGCCCGGGACCGCTTGCGCCTTTTGGCTCACGTATATGATAGTATCGCTAGCATCCATATGATGGAGAACCCGGGCCGACATGGCTAGTCGTGAACCCAAAGCGGCACTAACCCATGGGGACAGGCATACATGAATCACATCAAGCATGTCGGTCATCAACGTGTGAATCCGGGCTGTAGCACTGGGCTAACAGGACTCCGGTAACCCGGGCTGTAGCAGGCTAGGCAGGACTCCGGATGTCACCACGTGACATTTCCTCGAAGGGACAGACACGGGAACGAAGTGAAACACATGCCAGCCAGTCAAGTGTCTAGAGCAGTAGTGCTGGGCTAGCAGGACTCCGGTGAACCGGGCTGTAGCGGACTACTATCGCTCAGGAAGCACTAGACTACATTTCCCCATATGAGAGGCTGCAAAGGATAAACAACTAGATTGTCGGATCCCACTCATACCAAGCATTTAAATCATACACACCATATGCCCGATATGAGTACATACAACATGGCATCACAACAAAACTCTACAAGTCAAGTACTTTATTTAAAAAGGCTCCAAGGAGCCATACATAACATATTCATATAGGTAGGGGTCACACGACCAGACGGGCAAGTCATACAATCATACAAGAACATGCGGAAGAAATTTAGTCTGAGTACAGACACTAGAAAGGAAAAAAGCTTGAAGAAGCCTATTTATCTATAGAGGGGCCTTCCAAGGTTTGGACCACCACCTGGGTGGCTAGTCACTCGTCGACATCAAGGTCTACGTAAAACCCATTGGAGGGGGCGGTGTTGTCGTCTGAAAACAGTAATTAAGCAAACATGAGTACAAAGGTACTCAGCAAGTCTTACATCAGAACCTACTATACATGCTCATTCTCAAGAAGGTGGTGGAGTTATTGCTGCAAGACAGCTTTGACTCTTGGCTAAGCTATCCTACGAGACTCCACTAGTAAAATAGTTTTCGCACACGAGTCCACTAATCACCAACACAATACTCCATCGGGGATCCTCCCTCGTCATCCTACGAGAGGGCCATCCTCGGTACTCACACTTATCTTGAGTCTTTTAGTAGTATCCATTAACTTGTCTATGAACTGTATAGGCAACCAAGTAGTCCTTTACCGCAGACGGGGCTATTCGAATAGTTTTATACCCTGAAGGGGTGTACTTCATCACACATGTTTCCACCACTTAGCGTCTGCACACGAGATGTGCTCGGCAGACTTCAAGCGAAAACCGACGTGGGTGTAGACCACGACCTGACTAACTGCACAAGTCTCTAGTCCAGGTTTATCGCCTATTCAGGTTCCATCCGCAAGGAAATCCAACCGGGGTGTCATCAACGGCCCCAAACGATGTGTGCAGGGTTCCCGAGACACCAAACAGGCAACTCGGTACACCGTGCCATGGTGTATCTATCGCATCATAGCCCACCCCTAGGGTCAGCGCTACGCACGGCCGCCAACACATAACCTACAAACACACGAAACTAGTTGCAACTCCTGGACAGAGGACGAGAGGGGTCAGTAAGTCGAGCGGGGTCATATTTCAGGGCCCAATGTGTGGTAGTAGCTGAATCTTAAATCACGCATACAGATCTCAGTTCTTATGGACAGCCTCAATGAAACAACCCATCATGTACTCCTACATGGCCTCTCATCGATACCTTTACCAAAACATGTTCAACACATCCCTCACATTACCGACATAATCATTTCACTCTAGCCCATCACCCAGATGAACCAGACCTGACATAGCTCTAAGCATAGCAGGCATAGCATGGTAGGAACACAAATATGGCTCAATCAACTCCTACACATGCTAGTGGGTTTCATCTAGTTATTGTGGCAATGACAGGTCATGCAAAGGAAGTGGGTTCAACTACCGCAACACACAACAGTTTGAATCGCGTTGTCTTAATGCAGTAAACAAGAGCAGAAGCGAGAACATGGGTTTGTATCGGAATGATCAATGGGTTGCTTAGCTGATGTAGTGGTAGTAGGGTACTGCCCTTCAGACGGATATTCGGGGTTATCCTCGGAGACAGAACCTACCACGAAAAACACACCGAACATAATCAACACATGACGATATGCAACAATATGATGCATGCTATGACATGGCAATATGAATATGTCTTGGCCTAATGCAAGCTAAAACAGAAAGGCATGAACTCATTTGAATCAAAGATTCAAATGTTAGTTCATTTAACATAGCCATTTTAGTGCATTATCTTATTTTGCTTAAACAGCAAGGTTAACTTGTTCTGTCATGCATGAAACCATTACCAATGGATAGATTGAATTTTTCTGATCAAAATTCATATATAAATCTTTGCATTTGGAGTTACAAAATAATTTCTATGAATTTTTGAAGTTTGCAACAATTTCTGGAATTTTCTATATAAAAATAAATCCAGAAATTAGTTATTGCGTCAGCAGTGCGTCAGGGTGACGTCAGTGGTCAACGGGACGGTCCAGGTCAAACCTAACAGTGGGTCCCGCGTGTCAGTGTGATTAGTTTAACTAGATATTAGTTAGTACTAATCCTAATTAGTCAGCAGGGCTGGGCCCTACCTGTCATTGACCCAGGGGGGTCAAACTGGGCCCACCCATGATCAAACGGGGTCAGCGGGGTCAACTCTCCGGCGTTTAGCCCCCGGCGAGGCCAAACGCGATGGTGCAGGTGCGGGTTTCACCTAGAGGGCACCGTTCGGGGCGTCGTTGGGCTCTATGGATAGCTGGGAGCGAGCCGCAGCGGTTGGTGCGGGTGGTTGGGCTCGGGGTCGCTGGAAACAGCGCCAACGACGAGTTTGGCAGCGGTCGGAGCTCGGGTGAGCTCGGACACGTCGCTAGGAGGCAACGCGAGGCACGGGTGTGGTGTGTTGTGCTCCTAGGGATGTGGTGAAGTTAGTGGACTAAGTGGCGTGGCCGTGGCAAGGCCGGAGCCTCGTCGACGACGAGCTCCACGGCGGCGCGTGCGGGGGAACTTCGTGTGCTCGCTGTGGTGCACAAGAAGGAGAGCGGAGAGGATAGGGAGGTGGCTAAGCTCACGGCGGTTGCGACGGAGTTGACGGCGAGGTCGGAGACGAGCCGGAGCAAGCGGGATGGCGGAGGTGATCTGGCCGGCAGGAGGTTGAAGATGAGCTCGGTGAAGACGCTCGGGGGCCTCCGGCGGGGCGTGGCTCGGTGGGACGGTCGAGGAGGGAGTGGCGGAGCTTCAAGACACTGTGGAGCTGTGCGTTGATGACGGTGGGCACGGTTACGGCGGCGGAACGGCGGCGGCTGCGTCGGCCATGGCGGAGGGGAGCGAGGGAGAGAGGCAGGGGGAATGGACGTGTCCAGGGGGTTCGGTGCGCGACGTGGAGGTCGTCCAAGCCAGCAGAGCGGCGAGGGGAGGAAGCAGGGCGGCGGGCAGCTGCATGGCATGCGCTGGTGCTGGCGTCGAGCAGCCGCCTGCCTGCCTGGCCAAGCCAAGCAGCTTGCTGGAGTGTTGGCTGGGCTGGGCCGGCAGGTGGGCCGCTGGGTCGGCGCCAGGTAAGCTTTCTCTTCCTCTCTTTCCTGTTTGTTTTCTTTTTCTATTTTTCTGTAACTTTAGGGCTTTATTAAAAATACTTAGGCACTTGCTAAAATCCTGAAAATAATTGTGGGCTCTGTTGGGATTATTCCTAACAGCCCTCACTTAAATCCAGAATTATTTGGGCATTTAAAATATTTTATAGCATTTAAATGCCCAAATTCAAATACTTATGATTTAATTCAAAGAATCCAGAATGTCCTAGAAAAGAGTGCACCATTTTTGCCAGGGGTTTTAACCCAATCCAGAAATGATGAACATTTTGTGAAGGGCATTTTGGGTTCATTGAAAATAATTTTAGTAGACCCTAGTTGTTTCCAGGGGTGCTGGGGGTTCTGTCATCCCCATTTCAAGTTTCTGTAAAAGTAGACATGATGCAACACTCTAATGCATGAACCAGCTAGGGTGTGACACGGGCCTCTCGTGCGCTTTGGCGGGCCTTAGCGAGTTCGGACTCTTGGTCCGCATTCTGACGCTCCAAGGACTCGCATTTCTTCACAGGGTCCTGGAGCTCCTGCTGGACCTCACCAACCCTAGCCTCATGCCTTTCGCGGGCGGCTCATTCCTTTGCCGCTCTCTCCTCTACCTTGGCCAGTGCCTTCTTGAGGGCCTCCACTTCGGTCGCCGCCCCTAATAAATATCACGGCACTGTGGTAAGCACAAAAATATTCACCTTTTCCGGACACACACGTGGTCATTTCATTCCTTGGGTGTCCTCCAGCTGCTTTTTCGCACGACCGAGCTCTTCCTCGGTCCGCTGCAGCCTCTGCTTCAGTCCAGAGACCTCAGTAGCATGAGAAGTCACGGCTAACAATGATGTCTGCTTATTCACAAAACATATACGGTTAGTCTCCGGTGAAAGACTATTTGATCCTCTGTTCGGCTCTTCTTTCCGAACACCGGACAGAGTCTCAGGGGCTACTGTCTATACTATAACTTTCTTTTCACATAAATACAGTGCTTACCTCAAAGCCTATTAGAAGGCTTGCACATGCTTCGGTCAGTCCGCTTTTCGCATACTCAATCTTCTCAATCACCGCATCCATGAGGGCACGGTGTTCGTCGACAATGGAAGCACTTCGCAGTGCTTCCAATAGAGTATCCGGTGCCTCTGGTTGGATAGAGGTCACCAGCGGAATAGGCACACTTCCTTCTTTCGAATGAGGCTGCTTGCCGGATTCCAGAGCCGTATAGGTCTCCAGGGCCATATTTGGTTGGGGGCCGAAATGGATGTGGCCCCGATCACCCGTCTCCACTGGGATTCTCTCTGCCATGTGTCTGGTGGCCGGGATTTCACCCTCTGGCACCGCCCTAACGGCCTCCTGCATTTCTCCCTGGCCTAGGGTCCTTTGGGATAGTACCTCGGCGTCATCCATGGCCGGAAGGGACCCGCTGTCCATCACCTTCGGGTCCAGCGAATTCCCCAAAGATGAGGATCGCTCGAGGTCGGAATGAGCCGGAATGGAAAATGCATGATAAAACATGTCAAAACTATGAAGTAAGGAGGCTGATATATGAATGCATCAAGGTCTCTGAATACTCACGATTTGGCCAGGGGCTTATCTCGGGGGCACCGTTTTGGGCTGCTATCGATGTCCCACGCAGAGTTATCCACGAGGGAGACGTTCTTCTTTTTGGACACCTCTTCTTCCAGAGTTGTGGAAGCCGCCCTGTTCTTCCTTCCCCCCTAGGGGGAGAGTTGCTTTCCTCATCATCATCATCATCATCATCATCGGTGACGGAGGAGTGAGTTTCAGCGTCTTCAGACGTCATGTCCAAAGTACCCTTGTATCGGAGGCCACCTCTGGTCCCCTTGGCCTTCTTCTTCAGGGCCTAATAGGGCACCGGAACCAGCATCTTAGTCAGAAGCGGGATCGCTGGTTCATCGGGTAGCAAAGTCGGACACTGAATCCGCTCCACCTTCTTTGTCCGTCCCTTATAAAATGTATATATAGGACGGCTTAGGCCCCTTCTCTGAAAAATCAAGTAAAGGATACACCTTGAAATGAGGAAGTCTTACCGTACTGGCGGGATGGACCAGGTTGTGCCCACGGTCCTCGGTCGTCTTCGGCCATGTCTCGTTGGCCTTGAAGAGCACCTTCCAGATATCCTCGTGCGTAGTTCCGAAGAACCGCTGCAAGGTCTGGTGTTTGGCCTGATCGAACTCCCATAGATGGCAAGCCCGGCTCTGGCGAACTAGCATCACCTGAATCACGTTGACAAGTTTGACATTCTTGTCCACCATGCGCTGGATGCGCGCCTGCAGCATTGTCAGCTCATCTGATGAAATGCAATTTAGGCCCTTCCCTAGCCATGAGGTGAACCGCATTGGGGCGCCGGACTTGAATTCTGGAGCCGTGGTCCAGGTGGCGCGGCAGGGCTCTATGATATAGAACAACAGTTGTTGCCACCCTTTGAGGGTCTCCACGAAGAAGCCTTTCGGCCATGTGAGGTTGGGAATCTTGCTCACCATAGTGCCTCCGCACTCCGCGTGTTGGCCACCCACCACCTTTGGGTTCACATTGAAGATCTTTAGCCACAATTCGAAATGGGGTGGGATGCGGAGGAAAGCCTCGCACACGACAATAAATGCCAAGATGTTGAGGATGGAATTTGGGGCTAGATCATGGAAATCTAGCCCATAATAGAACATAATTCCATGGACGAATGGGTGGAGTGGAAATCCCAACCCGGGGACGAAGTGGGTGATGAAAACTACCCTCTCATGGGGCTCCGGGTAGGAACGATCTGTCCCTCGGTCGGAAGCCGATGGGTGACTTCCTTGGCCAAATATCCGGCCTCTCGGAGCTGGGTGATGTCCTTCTCCTTGATGGAGGAGACCATCCACTTGCCCTGCGCTCCAGATCCGGACATGACTGGAGTGTTGTTTGGAGGCGGAAAGAATGGAAGCTTGGGCGCTGGAGCTCGAGAACGAATGAGCAGGGAGAGAGAGAAGGCGTGGGTGAAAGGAGGTGAGTCCTTATCCCTTTGTAAAGGCATCGGATATCAAGCGCCTCCCCACTAGCCTTAAAACTCGCATGTTTCCCACAGTTGGATTATCCATGCCCATATTGATGAGAACCCAAAATAAGGGGACACGATCTTTGCTTTGACAAGACGTGCCAATAAAACCGCATCTCGAAATGTGAAGTGGCAGGCCAGAAAATGGTTCGAAATAGTGACCGGGTGGTGATGTGGTGTCACAGTACAAAAAGTTGTTAGCGGATTGGACTCGTGAAATATTATACTCTCCGCGGTTGTGTGTGGTGCTTTTTTTGCAGAGCCGGACACGTTCTTTTTGTTCAAAAGCTGTTTTGAAGTATTTGGAGGAGGAACCCGCCTTGCAATGCCAAAGATAATCTACACGCCGGACACCTCGTCATTGAAGCCTGGTTGAGGTGCTACTGAGGGAGTCCTGGACTAATGGGTCCTCAGGCGTCTGGCCTATTGGACATGGGCCGGACTGTTGGGCTATGAAGATAGAAGACTAAAGATTCTCTCACCTGTGTCCGGATGGGACTCTCCTTGGCATAGATGACAAGCTTGGCATTCGGATATGCAGATTCCTTTCTCTGTAACCGACTTTGTGTAACCCTAGGCACCCCCGATGTCTATATAAACCGGAGGGTTTAGTCCGTAGAGGCAATCATAATCTAATGGGCTAGACTTCTACGGTTTTTAGCCATTACGATCTCATGGTAGATCAACTCTTGTAACCCCCATAATCATCAATATTAATCAAGCAGTACATAGGGTTTTACCTCCATCGAGAGGGCCCGAACCTGGGTAAAACTTCGTGTCCCTTGTGTCTTGTTACCATCAACCTCAAATGCACAGTTCGGGACCCCCTGCCCGAGATCCGCCGGTTTTGACACCGATAACCGGGAGTTCCCAGATCCTCGTGTTCCACTTCTAGGCTATGGGGGTAATCTTTACGAAGATTACTACGGAGACGTCTGAGCTAGATTGTGGCAGTAGTTGTATCTCCACAGTCCTGCGTGTCTTGTGGAATACGACTTAGTGTTTATCGAGTTCCGAAGGCATAGATAAATAATGTATAAGAGCTTGGAATGCCTCTAATGAGATGTAT
The DNA here is from genome assembly GCF_018294505.1 of Triticum aestivum. Taxonomy (NCBI): domain Eukaryota; kingdom Viridiplantae; phylum Streptophyta; class Magnoliopsida; order Poales; family Poaceae; genus Triticum; species Triticum aestivum. The sequence goes on along the minus strand of NC_057800.1, from coordinate 328,957,165 downwards.
CGTCTTTCACCGCAGTTGTAATTTAGCCTGGGCTTGTACTATACTATGCATGATGTGTATGATCGATGGTATACATATATGGCTGTTTCTATATTACCATGTCATACAGATTAACATCTCTGCATTTCGTGTCATCCATTACATTCTGCACTCCTATGCCAGAGTTTTGCCATACTTGTCTTAATCGTTGTTTTGTTTTCCTAGGATGGTCAACACCCACAGCACCCCTGCTGTCCAGGAGCAGGGTGAAGCTAGTGGGGCTAGGGATGGGAACCTGCCCGACCCACCTTCCTTGGACGAAGTCATGTTGGAGGTAGAAAGGAATAAATGCGAGACCAATTGTCTTCTGGAACACATTGAGCAGAACATTGCACATCACCAAAGGAATGACTTGGTGTCTGTCAATGACTTTATCAAGTTGTACCCACCAACCTTCCATCATTCCATCGAGCCCCTCGATGCAGATGTCTGGCTTCGCAGTATCACCCATAGGCCACATTCTACCAACGTATCTAAAGCTGATAAAGTCACCTATGCTGCCTATCATCTTGAGGGCCCCACTAGCCTTTGGTAGGAAAACTATGAGACTATGTGTCCAGCTGGCCAGATTACTACTTGGGAAGGCTTCAGTAAGGCTTTCTGTGAGCACCACATTCCGGAGGGTCTTATGGATCACAAGAGGGAGGAGTTTTGCAACTTCACTGAAGGCACACTGACCATGGACGCCTACATCCGCGAGTTTGCAAACCTGGCAAGCTATGCTCCTGAGGAAGTGTCCACCGATGCTAAGAAGCAGGCGAGGTTCCGAAAGGGATTTAGCCGTGATTTTGGTTCTTCATCCGGTTCTGGCTCTCAGAAGCATCGGGTGTGGGTTCCAAACACAGCTCTGCCACCCAGATTCACTCTGAGGCCATCCTATGAGGTGCCTCGCCCAAGCCAATAGTATGCACTACCTAAGGCCTATAGTGGACCAGCCGCTAATGCTGCTCCGCGCACCAACACTGTGATGTGCTTCAAGTGCGGAGAGCTAGGTCACTACATTCAAGAGTGTCCCCAAAACAACAACCCCAACCAGTCTGGGAAGTCCGTTGGCCGTGGTAAGCCAGCCACCACTTCACATGGCCATGTCAACTATGTCTCAGCTCACAAGGCTCATGATGATCCCAACGTCGTCCTCAGTACATTCATTGTTAAATGCCATATGGCATCTGTTCTTTTCAATACTGGATCATCTCATTCATTCATTTCTGAGAGCTATGCTCGATTACAGAACACGACATTCTATGCCCACCACCATGGAAATTCAAACTCCTCGCTCTAGATGGCAAACTCGTCTTCCTTGTATCTTTAATAGCTCTCAAGTCCTCAGACATAAATATCATCTTAGGTATGGACTCGATGTTAGCCCATTATGTAAAGATTGATTGTGCCACTAGAATTTTTCAACTTACCAACCCATCAGGCAAGACAGTGAATGTTTTGACCCGAGTTTCCGAGCGTCACCTTTACTCTCTTAATGCCAGCCCTCTTCCAGATCTCGAAGATATCCCGGTAGTCCATGATTTTCTGGATGTCTTTCTAGAAGAACTATCAGGTGTTCCACCTGACAGGGATGTTGAGTTCGTGATAGATCTTGTTCTACAAATTGTCCCAATCTCTAGGAGACCCTATAAGATGGCACCCCTAGAACTAGCTGAGCTTAAGAAACAACTCGATGAGTCCTTGAAAAAGGGTTTCATCCATCCTTGTTCTTCTCCATGGGCATGTCCCATCCTCCTCGTCAAGAGGAAGGATGGTACGGATCAGATGGTTGTAGATTATCGACCCATCAACCTGATCAACATAAAGAACAAATATCCGCTCCCCAGGATCAGTGATCTGTATGACTAGCTTGTTGGATCCTCAGTCTTCTCCAAAATGGGTTTGAGATTGGGCTACCATCAAATCAAAATCAAGAACGAGGACATTCCCAAAACGGCCTTTGTTACTCATTATGGCCAATACGAGTACACCGTCATGTCCTTCGGTTTATCCAATGCCCCAGCCCACCTTCTCCTGATTAATGAATTCGGTTTTCATGGAGTACTTGGATAAATTCGTCATGGTTTACCTCAATGATATACTCATCTACTCCAAGAATGAGGAAGAACATGACGAGCATCTAAGGCTAGTATTGATGAAACTTTGAGAGCATCGCCTTTATGCCAAATTCTCTATGTGTGAATTCTAGTTGCCAGAAGTGACCTACCTAGGTCATGTAATCTCTGGTAAGGGTATTACCGTCAATCTCGAGCGAGTTCAGGCCGTTCTTAATTGGACTCCACCTGAAACGGTTAAGCAAGTTCGGAGTTTCGTTGGCTTAGCGAGCTACTACAGCCGCTTCATCGAGAACTTCTCCAAGGTTGCTAAACCTATAACTGAACTCCTCAAGAAAGATAAAAAGTTCGAGTGGACCCCACAGTGCAAGTACAGTTTTCAGGAACTGAAAAGACGCTAGACATCTGCTCCTGTACTAGTACCACCAGACTTGTCCAAGGACTTTGTTATCTATTGCGACGCCTCGCGACAAGGGCTAGGTTGCATACTCATGCAAGATCGTCATGTGATTGCCTACGCTTCTCGGAAGTTGCATCCACATGAGGAGAACTATCACACGCATGATCTAGAGCTTGTAGCTGCAGTCCATGCACTCAATGCACTCAAAACATGGCGACATTACCTTCTTGGTAATCGTTGCGAGATCTTCACTGGTCACCAAAGTCTGAAATATATCTTCACCCAACCAGATTCGAATCTCAGGCAAAGACATTGGGTCGAGTTGATCACAAATTACGACTTAGGAATAACTTACACCCTGGGGAAAGCCAATGTCATGGCTGATGCACTAAGTCGTAAAGCTTATTGTAACAATCTGATGTTACGACAAAGTCAACCACTTCTTCACGAGGAATTTCGTAAGCTGAACCTTCACATTGTTTCTCAAGGATTCCTATCTACTTTGGTGGAGAAACCTATGCTTACGGTTCAGATCATCAAAGCACAGAAGGTATATCTAGGAATCTCCCGTATCAAGAGAAACATCAAGAAGGAGTCACGGATTGTTTCTCCGTTGATGATTAAGGTGTCTTGTTCTTCGGAAACTGCTTAGGGGTTCCCAAGGTACGAAACCTGAGGCGGCTAATCCTTAAGGAAGCTCATGATTCTCCTCTCACAATTCATCCCGGTAGCACCAAAATTTATCAGGATCTACGCCAGAGGTTCTGGGGGACTAGGATGAAGAGAGAAATCACCTAGTTCATTGCTATTCCTAAATGGAAATGGGACAAAATTGGTATGGATTTCATCACCGGCTCTCCTAGGACCAAGAGAGGGAATAATTATATCCTCGTTGTCATTGATCGTGTTTCCAAAGTAGCCCATTTCCTGCCTGTTCGAGAGAGTATAACTGCTAGCCAGCTAGCACATTTGTATATCTCTCGAATAGTATCTCTTTGTGGTGCTCCAGTGGAGATTAACTCAGACCGTGGAAGTCTCTTCACCTCTCGATTTTGAGGAAGTTTCCAAAACGCTATGGGGACTCGTCTCTCCTTCGGCACTGCATTCCAACCACAATCAAGTGGTCAAGTAGAACGCGTCAATCAAATTCTGGAAGATATGCTCCGAGCTTCTGTTATCTCATTCAGAATGGATTGGGAGAAATGCCTTCCATTTGCTAAATTTTCTTATAACAATAGCTATCAATCTAGCTTGGGCAAAGCTCCTTTTTGAAGTTCTGTATGGACGAAGGTGTGAAATGCCTCTTAACTAGTCAGAAACCATGGAAAGACAATTCTTTGGCCCGGATATGATCCAGGAAGCAGAAGAGCAAGTTTGTATTGTCAGTAAAAAGTTGAAAACAGCCCAATCTCATCAAAAGAGCCAATATGATCGCAAACATAAGGCCATGACTTACGAAGTAGGTGAGAAGGCTTACCTTCGGGTTACTTGTCTGAAGGGAACCCATCGGTTCGGTATCAAGGGTAAATTGGCTCCTCGCTAAATTGGTCCCTTTCGCATTCTTGCCAAACGAGGAGAAGTTGCCTACCGATTGGAACTACCTCCGCGACTCTCCAGAGTTCATGATGTCTTCCAGGTTTCTCAACTCAGGCGTTGCTTCTCAGATCCCATCCATGGAGTGGACCACGAAATGCTTGATCTCCAAGATAATCTCGTATCCTTGATCAAGCCGAGCGTACCACTCAACGCCACAACATCAAGTTTGTCAAGGTTCAATGGTCACACCATTCCAAGAAACAAGCTACTTGGGAAAGGCAGGATAGTCTTCGACTTGGGGACCCCACTTTCTTCCCGACGGACCCTGAATCTCAGGACAAGATTTTTCTGAGTGGGGGTGAGTTGTCACAACCCTAGTCAGTGCTTGCATTAGAGTGATGCATCATGTTTAATTTTTTTAGAAACTTGAAATGGGGATGACATAAACCCCTAGCACCACTTAAATCAACTAGGGTTTACTAAAATAATTTTCAATGAACCTGAAATGCCCTTCATAAATGTTCATCATTTGTGAATTGGTCCACAACCTCTGTCAACACTGGTACACATTTTTCTAGGTCACTGTAGTTTCTTGAATTAATTCATAAGTATTTCAATTTGGACATTTAAAATCCTATAAATACTTTTAAATGTCCAAATAATCTTGAAAGTATTTTTGGGCTGTTGAATTACTTTCAGAAGTGCCCATGAATATTTTCAGCATTTAATACACTGGTTTAGTATTTCTACTAAATCCAAACAAATAGCATGAAAATAGAATAAAACAGAAAATAGAAAATGAGAGAGAGGGAGAGAGAGAAAGGGCCAGAGGCCACTTACCTGGACTTGGTCGGGCCACCTGGCCCGTGCCAGTCATCGCCTACCCCTGCCAGTAGGCAGAGGAGGGACACTGCGGTGCTGCCTAGCTCGCCACGCCACCACCCTGCCTGCCTGCCTCGCCCGCGTCAGCACAGCGCCTCGAAGAGCCTCCTTGGTGCCACCCTGACCCCCTAGACACCTTTGTTCTCTCTCTGCTCTCTGCCTCGCTCTCTCCCACCATGGCCGACGCAGCCACGAGCTCGCCGTTGACGTAGCCACAGCCACCAACGTCCCGTCGACGCCCCGACGGGTCCATGGGCACCGCATGCATCCACTTCACTAAACAGACAGAGACCCAAGCGCTCGCTCGTCCCGGAGACGCTGCATCGAGATCATCCTCGACCGCCATCGTCGGAGATCCCCCTCGTCGCCCTTCTCAGCTCCGACCGCCCCGACATCGTCGTCTAGTCTGCCGAGATCGCCATGAGCCCTGCTCCGTCCTCCCACTCTTCGTTCTCTCCCTCATGCACCGTACGCACTGCACCAAGCTCACACGCACCCGCCGCCGGCGTGTCTCCGGCCACGCAACGGATCAACCGTTACGTCCATCTTGCTCACCCCGCCACCTAGAGTACATAGGAGCTAACCCCCGCGCCTCCACGCTCATCGTAACGATGACCCCAAGTTCACCCGAGCTCCGGTAGCCGCCAAAGTCATCGCCGGAGACGTTTCTGGCCACCCCAAGCCCAACCACTCGATGCGGCACATCCCCAACTTCCCGTAGATGGCCTCCGCTGCCCATTTGGTCGCTGGAGCGCGAAACCCGTGCTGCTCCGCCCCGTCTGGTCGTCATCGGCGTCTAGACGCCGGTGGTTAGCCCCAGTTTGACCAGGGGTTTGACCTCCCCTGGGTCAATGACAGGTGGGGCCCCGCCCTTCTAATTAACATATGTTAGTGTTAACTAAGTTTAATTAGTTTAGTTAATCACTCACATGTGGGACCCACTGGACAGTTTGACCTGGATTGCCCCGTTGACTTGTTGACGTCGTGCTGACGCAGTAAATCTTTTTCTAGAATTAGTTTAATTCTAATTATTTAGAAAATTAGGAAAAAGGCTTAAACTTCAATAAGTCATAGAAAATAATCTATAGCTCAGAATGAAAAGATTTATATATGAAAAATGATATGAAAAATCCAATCTATCCATTGGTACTGGTTTCATGCATGTTTAAAGAACTTAACCTTGCTGTTTAGATCAAAACATGATAATGCACTTTTTGAATTCATAATTTGAGTTTGAAGTTGAACCCGCGAACGTACTCCCTAGGCGGGATACTTAACGCGTTAGCGAAATTCCTTGTCGGGTAAGTTCCGACCCGTGTTTGGAAGTCCTAGGACAAATGAGTGTTTCACGGAAAGCCGACAAGGAATTCCATTAATATCCAACTGTTTTGATTCTTTAGAACAACTCGATGAATTTAGTAGATCCTTTGTTCAAATAAGCTCAAACCTTTCTGTTCTTAGTTGCATTAGCCCAACAAACTCATTTTGCCATGTCACGTGCATGCATCATATTGTTGCATATTGCCATGTATTGATTGTATCATCAGTATGTTCTCCGCGGTAGGTTCTGCTCCCGAGGATATTCGTGAGTATCCAGCTGAAGGACAGTACCCCTCGACCACTCTATGAGGCAAGCAACCCAAGTGATCATTTTGATACAATCCCATCTTCTTGCTCCTTGTCTCATTTACTACATTAAGACAACAACGTTTCAAACTGCTGTGTGCTGTGGTAGTTGAACCCATTTCCTCTGCATGACCTGTCGTTGCCACAGGAACTAGATGAAACCCACTAGCATGTGTAGGAGTTGATTGAGCCATGTTTGTGTTTCCTACCATGATATGCCTGCTATGCTTAGAGTCATGTCAGGTCTGGTTCATCTGGGTAATGGGCTAGAGTGAAATGGTTGTGTCGGTGATCAGAGTGAAGTGTTGAACATGTTTTGATAATGGTATCGATGAGAGGTCAAGTAGGAGTACACGGTGGGTTGTTTCATTGGAACCGTCCCTGTGAACTAAGATCTATATGTGTGATTTAAGATCAGCTACTACCACACGTTGGCCAGAAACCAATGGACCCTCTCGACTTATTAACCGCCCTTGTCCTCTGTCCAGGAGTTGCAAGTAGTTTCTGGTGTTTGTAGTATACTGGTGGCCATGCACAATGCTGAACCTGGGGGTGGGCTGTGATGCGATAGGTACGTGGCCCGGTGTACAGAGACGCCCGTTTGGTGCCTCGGGAACCCTGTACACATCGTTTGGGGCCGTTGAGGACACCCTGGCAGGATCTCCTTGCGAATGGAACCTGAATAGGCGATAAACCTGGACTAGGGACTTGTGTGGTTAATTAGATCATGGCCGACACTCTCGCCGGGCTTCCGCCGGAAGGTTGTCGAGTACATGTCGTGTAAGCGGTGATAAGTGGTGGAAGCATGTGTGAACAAGTACACCCCTGCAGGGTTAACATCATCGATTAGAATAGCCGCGTCCGCAGTAAAGGACTACTTGGTTGCTTATATAGTTCATAGACAAGTTAATGGATACATCCTAAAAGCCTCAAGACAAGTGTGAGTGCAATGGATGGCCTTCTCATAGGGCGACGGGAATGAATCCATAGTAGTGTATTGATGTGGTGATTAGTGGACTCATGTGCGAAAAATCATTTACAAGATACTCTCAATCGTAGGGTAGAATAGCCAAGAGTCAAAGTTGGCTTGCTGCAATAAACTCGACTACCCTTGTTCATAATGTTGCATGTATGTAGGATCTAATTTAAGTCTTGATGGGTACCTTTGTACTCATGTTTTCTTAATACACTGTTGCAGAGGAGAACACTGCCCCTACCGATTGGTTTTATGTAGATCTCGACGTTGATGAGTAACTTGCCGCCCAGGTGGTGACCCTAAGCTTGTTTAGGGCCTTTGTAGATAGACAGGCTTCGTCAAGCCTTCTTTCTTTCTAGATGTCTATACTCGACAAGTTTGCTTCCGCATGTGCTTGTATGTTTGTATGACTTGAGTGTCGGGTCGTGTGACCCCTACCTATATGGATATGTTATGTATGGCTCTCTGGAGCCTTTTAAATAAAGTACTTTGAGTCATAGAGTTTTGTTGTGAGGCCATGTTGTATTTGCACACATCGAGCATATTGTGTGTATGATTTGAAATGCTTGGTATGTGTGGGATCCGACAACCACGTTGTTTATTATTGGTAGCCTCTCTTACCGGGAAATGTGTCCTAGTGTTTCCACTGAGCCATGGTAGCTTGCTACTACTCCAGAATACTTAGGTTGGCCGGCATGTGTCCTTCTTCGTTCCTATGTCTGTCCCTTCGGGGAAATGTCACGCATTGTTCCTTTAAGTCCTTGTAGCTTGCTAAGACATGGGTTCATACATTGATGACCGACACGTTCACTGCTTGGTCATGTATGCCTGTCCCTGTAAGTTAGTGCCACTTTGGATTCATGACTAGTCATGTGGGCCCGAGTACTTTGTCATACGGATGCTAGTGACACTATCATATACGTGAGCCAAAAGGAGGGGACTGTCCCGGACCAGGTAAGGTGGCACCCATGGAAATACCGTGCGTGAGGCCACAAAGTGATATGATGTGTTACATTCTAGATCGGTGTGACTTAGGATTGGGGTCCTGACAGCGGATTCCACTTCAGGTTGTGATTTGCTCTCCTTTCTGGATGCATACTCTGGGTATCACCAAATCTTCATGTCCAAGGAGGATGAAGAGATGACGTCGTTCATTACTCCATGTGGTACGTACTATTTTGTCCGCATGCCATTTGGATTAAAGAGTGTCGGGTCTACTTTTGCAAGGCAGTCCAGATTGGTTTTGAGCCACAGATGCACAGAAACATAGAAGCTTATATGGATGACATTGTGGTCAAGACTAAGGATAGAGCCACCCTTATTCAGGATTTGGAGGAGATGCTTGCTAATCTGTGTGAAATCACTTTAAAGCTCAACCCGGAGAAGTGTATATTTGGTGTTCCCTCCAGCAAGCTGCTTGGGTTCTTCGTATCCCATCGCGAGATCGAAGCCAACCCCGACAAGATCAAAGCTATCAAGCAGATCCAAACGCCAAGGAAAGTTAAGGATGTGAGGCTCTTGACGGGATGTGTTGTTGTGCTAAGCAGACTCATCTCCAAGCCTGCCGAGTGCGCCCTGCCGTTCTTCAAAATTTTGAAGAAGGCTGGCCCTGTAAAGTGCACCCCAGAAGCAGATGCAGCTTTGCAAGAGTTGAAAGCTTACTTGTCCTTTGTGCCTACCTTGGTTGCCCTAAAACCCTAGGAGTTGTTGCTGTTGTACTTAGCGGCAACCAACCAAGTGGTCAATGCAGCTTTGGTAGCACAGCGAGAAGTGGATGAGGCAGAGAGTGAGTAGAGACCGGCAGAGCTAGAGAAGGATCATGACAGCAATGTGCACAACAACGAGAGCAACCCCAAGGACGCGGCAAGGAGGAAAGTGGTGCAATGCCTAGTGTACTTCGTCATCTCCCTATTACAGGGGGGTAGATCAAGGTACTCTGGTGTGCAAAAATTGATCTTTGGTCTCATCATGGCCTCAAGGAAACTGCGCCACTACTTCCAAGCCCATGAGATAACGGTTGTCACTCGTTACCCGTTGCAAAGGATACTCCGAAACCCTGAGGCTACCGGCAGAATAGTGGAGTGGGCTTTGGAATTATCCAATTTTGGTCTAAAAGTTTGAGAGCACATCAACTATTTAGAGCAAGGCATTGGCAGAGTTTATTGCAGAATGGATGCCAACCCCTGATGAGGAAGTGACAGAGACAATTATTCCCAGCAAGGAATCGCCCCAAGAATGGATTATGTATTTCGACCATTTCGAGACTCCTCTTCATGTCTGTGATCTCATCCGGGACTCCGAACAACATTCGGTCACCAAATCACATAACTCATATAATACGAAATCGTCATTGAACGTTAAGTGTGTGGACCGTACAGATTCGAGAACTATGTCGACATGACTGAGACACTTAACGGTCAATAACCAATAGCAGAACCTAGATGCTCATATTGGCTCCTACATATTCTACGAAGATCTTTATCGGTCGAACCATAATGAAAACATACCTTATTCCCGTTGTCATCGGTATGTTACTTGCCCGAGATTCAATCATTGGTATGTTCATACCTAGTTAAATCTCGTTACCGCCAAGTCTCTTTACTCGTAACATAATACATCATCCCTCAACTAACTGATTAGTCACATTGCTTGCAAGGCTTCTTGTGATGTGCATTACTGGGAGGACCTAGAGATACCTCTCCGATACTCGGAGTGACAAATCCTAATGTTGATCTATGCCAACCCAACAAACACCTTCAGAGATACCTGTATAGCATCTTTATAATCACCCAGTAACGTTGTGATGTTTGATAGCACACAAGGCATTCCTCTGGTATCTGGGAGTTGCATAATCTCATAGTCGAAGGAATATGTATTTGACATGAAGAAAGCAATAGCAATAAAACTGAATGATCAATATGCTAAGCTAACGTATGGGTCTTGTCATCACATCATTCTCCTAGTGATGTGATCCCGTTCATCAAACAACACATGTCTATGGTTAGGAAACTTAACCATCTTTGATTAACGAGCTAGTCTAGTAGAGGCTTACTAGGGACACGGCGTTTTACGATACGGAGCCGCCGCCAAGCCCTAAAACCTCTCGGGAGGGCTGATCTGGAGTCCGTTTGGGGCTCCGGAGAGGGGAATGCATCGCCATCGTTATCATCAACCATCCTCCATCACCAATTTCATGATGCTCACTGCCATGCGTGAGTAATTCCATCATAGGCTTGCTGGACGGTGATGGGTTGGATGGGATCTATCATGTAATCGAGTTATTTTAGTTAGGGTTTGAACCCTAGTGTCCACTATGTTCTGAGATTGATGTTGCTATAACTTTGCTATGCTTAATGCTTGTCACTAGGGCCCGAGTGCCATGATTTCAGATCTGAACCTATTATTTTTTCATCAATATATGAGTGTTCTTGATCCTATCTTGCAAGTCTATAGTCACCTATTATGTGTTATGATCCGTTAACCCCGAAGTGATAATAATTGGGATACTTACCGGTGATGACCGTAGTTTGAGGAGTTCATCTATTCACTATGTGTTAATGCTTTGTTCCGGTCCTCTGTTAAAAGGAGGCCTTAATATCCCTTAGTTTCCGTAAGGACCCCGCTGCCACGGGAGGGTAGGACAAAAGATGTCATGCAAGTTCTTTTCCATAAGCACGTATGACTATATTCGGAATACATGCCTACATTACATTGACGAACTAGAGCTAGTTCTGTGTCACCCTAGGTTATGATTGTTACTTGATGAACCGCATCCGGCATAATTCTCCATCACCGATCCATTGCCTACGAGCTTTCCATATATTGTTCTTCGCTTATTTACTTTCCCATTTCTATTGCTATCATCACTACAAAATACTAAAACATTGCTTTTATTACCATTACCTTTTGTTACTGTTATCACTACTATCATATTACTTTGCTACTAAACACTTTGCTGCAGATATTAAGTTTCTAGGAGTGGTTGAATTGACAACTCAGCTGCTAATACTTGAGAGTATTCTTTGGCTCCCCTTGTGTCGAATCAATAAATTTGGGTTGAATACTTTACCCTCGAAAACTGTTGTGACCCCCTATACTTGCGGGTTATCAAGACTATTTTCTGGCGCCGTTGCCAGGGAGCATAGCTCTATTCTTTGAGTCACTTGGGATATATATCTGCTTATCATTATGAAGAACTTGAGAGATCCAAAAACCAAGATCTATCCCTCAACTACGAGGGGAGGTAAGGAACTGCCATCTATTTCTGCACTTGATTCACCTTCTGCTTTGAGTAAGCTTGCGACACCTACACCTCCTTCTGCTATTCGTTCTGATATGTTGCATGTTATTGGTGATGCCACTTCTGCTATGCATGATACTTATGATGAAACTACCTCTATGCCTGATACTACTATGCCACTTAGTGATTTTCTTGATGAACAACTTGCTAGAGCTAGAGAAATTGAAAATATTGAATCTGATGATACTGATGAAAGTGATGATGAAGAATCACTTGTTATTCCTAAGGGTTATGTTTTTGATCAAGAAGCTTCTTTAGCTATTTTAGCTTGCAAAAATAGAAATGAACTCAAAAGGTTATTAGCTAAATGGAGTAAGCAATCTCTAAATGCTAGAATGAAACCTGACCCTGCTTTTGCTACATCACCTATCTTTGTTACTGATAAGGATTATGAATTCTCTGTTGATCCTGATAGAATTACTTTGGTTGAATCTGATCCTTTTCATGGTTATGAATCTGAAACTGTTGTGGCACATCTTACTAAATTGAATGATATAGCTACCCTGTTTACTACTGATGAGAGAACTCATTACTTTTATATCCTTAAAATATTTCCGTTCTCATTAAAGGGTGATGCTAAGATATGGTTTAATTCTCTTGATCCTGGTTGTGTGCGTAGTCCCCAGGATATGATTTATTACTTCTCTGCTAAATATTTCTCTGCTCATAAGAAACAAGCTTCTTTAAGGGATATATATAATTTTGTGCAAATTGAAGAAGAGAGTCTCCCACAAGCTTGGGGGAGGCTTCTCCAATTACTTAATGCTTTGCCTGATCATCCTCTTAAGAAAAATGAAATACTTCATATCTTTTATCATGGACTAACCGATGCCTCCAGAGATTACCTGGATAGTTGTGCTAGTTCTGTTTTCAGGGAAAGAACACCGGATGAAGCTGAAATTCTATTGAATAATATGTTGGCAAATGAAAATAATTGTACACCTCCGGAGCCAATTCCTGAGCCTATTCCTAAACCAACTCCGAAGAAGAGGGGTATTCTATTTCTCAGTCCTGAAGATATGCAAGAGGCAAAGAAATCTATGAAAGAAAATGGTATTAAAGTTGAAGATGTTAAGAATTTACCTCCTATTGGAGAAACACATGGTTTTAATTTACCTCCTGTTGAAGAAACATATAATCTTAATCCATTACCTATTCAAGAAACTCATGGTCTTGATAACCCGGCACGGGTAGTAAAGGTAAATTCTCTCTATAGATATGATAAAGCTGAAATCCCATTTACTAAATTTGCTAGCCCATGCTTAGATGAGTTTGATAAATTTATGGCTAAGCAAGAAGACATTAATGCTTATTTTGGTAGACAATTGAAATACAATTCAAATATGCTTGAACACTAGGGTGATTATATGCTAATGTTAAAGGTGAACTTAAACTTATTAGTAAACATGCTTCTATGGTTACCAATCAAGTAGAACAAGTACTTAAAGCTCAAAATGATTTGCTCAATGAATTGAATAGTAATGATAATGATAATGATAATGATGTTAGAGTGGCTACTAGAACTGGTAGAATGACTTGGGAACCTTTGTATCCCAAAGGCCACCCTAAGAGAATTGAGCAAGATTCTCAGAGAAATAATATAGATGTACCTAGTTCTTTTAAAAAGAAGAAAAAGAAAAATGATAGGACTTTGCATGCTTCTAGTGATCCTATTGTTGAAACTCCTGAGAATCCAAATGATATTTCTATTTCTGATGCTGAAACACAATCTGGTAGTGAACCCGAAACTAGTGGTAATGTTAATAATAATGTTCATGATGATGCTCAACCTAGTAATGATAATGATATAGAAATTGAACCTGTTGTTGATCTTGATAACCAACAATCAAAGAATCAACGTTATGATAAAAAAAGACTTTGTTGCTAGGAAACATGGTAAAGAAAGAGAACCATGGGTTCAGAAACCCATGCCTTTTCCTCCCAAACCATCCAAGAAAAAGGATGATGAGGATTTTGAGCGCTTTGCTAAAATGATTAGACCTATCTTTTTGCGTATGCGATTAACTGATATGATCAAAACCAATCCTTATGCTAAGAACATGAAAGATATTATTACAAATAAAAGAAAGATACCGGTAGCTGAAATTTCCACCATGCTTTCTAATTATACTTTTAAGGGTGAATACCAAAGAAACTTGGAGATCCAGGAGTACCCACTGTACCATGCTCCATTAAAAGAAACTATGTTAAAACTGCTTTATGTGACCTTGGAGCCGGTGTCAGTGTTATGCCTTTGTCTTTATTTCGTAGACTTGATTTGAATAAGTTGACACCTACTGAAATATCGTTGCAAATGGATGATAAATCAACTGCTATACCTGTCGGTATTTGTGAGGATGTGCATGTTGTAGTTGCAGACGTTACTATTTTAACGGACTTTGTTATTCTTGATATTCCCGAGGATGATAGTATGTCTATTATTCTTCGAAGACCCTTTTTGAATATTGCAGGGGCTGTTATTGATTGCACTAAAGGCAATGTCACTTTTCATGTTAATGGTAATGAGCATACGGTACACTTTCCAAGGAAACAACCTCAAGTTCATAGTATCAATTCTATTGGAAAAATTCCATTGATTATATTTGGAGGTTTTGAATTTCCTCTTCCTACTCTCAAGAAGAAATATGACATTCTTATTATTGGGGATGTGCATATCCCCGTTGAGGTAACATAGTGTTATTCAAAATTTCTCCGGTTCCATGTTATTCGGAATGAGTTGGTTAACAAGACTTGATCAACCTTGTTTGTGGATTCCTTTTGATGATCATGAGATGGATGAAATTAGAAGGCACAACCTTCTGTACCTCACTTTTACTTTCTGTTATTTATATTAAATAAAATAAAAATAAATATTTTTCTGTCTGTTATCTGATTATCCATGCAATATAAAAATACCTCGAAAATAAAAGTTCTCCAAATGCCCTGAAATTTAAATATGATTTTTTCTAGAATATTTGCGAATATTTGGCACTAAGAACACAGTAGGGGGGCCAACCACCTGCCCACGAGGGTGGAGGGCGTGCCCTACCCCCCTGGGCGTGTACCCCTACCTCGTGGGCCCACGGTGGCCCTCCTCCACTTATTCTTTCACCCATACATTCCTTCTTCCTCCCCCAAACACGAATATCCAGCTCAAACACGAGTTCTAGCTCACTTTGCTGCCATTTTCGATCTCCTTGCTCAAAGCACCTCTCACAAAACTGCTTGGGGAGATTGTTCCTTGGTATGTGACTCCTCCATTGGTCGAATTAGTTTTTGTTCTAGTGCTTTATTCATTGCAAATTTTTGCTGCTTATGTGACCCTGTTCTTGAGCTCATGTCAAATTTATATGGTCAAAAGTAGTTTTGATGCATGATATAGGCTCTAGGCACTTGTAGAGTAGTTGCTATCAATATTATTGAGTTTGGTTTACTTTTATTTTGAAGTTACTAAAAAACAGAATTTTTCAGAGGAAGAAATATGCTTAGGAAAATGTTCCAAGGTTGTTCTTCAAGGAAGCAAGGACCCAGGCTTGCAATGCGTGATGCTGATGACGAGCCACCAAGAGACGCTCCAGTGCGTCCTTGTGAATGGCCTTCTGAGAACTTTATGGATCGAGCGTGAATTAAGGAAGAATTCAACGCATATTTGCGTAACGCTGATCTTGTGAGCTTCGAGGAAGAGAAGTGCAGCCAGTATCATAACCTCACTAGTACCTTTGTGAGTAGGTTTGAATTTTCAACTTCACGTAATTCTCCAACTGTCCTGTTTGATCCTTATGATAATTCTTACACTATGGACTTAGAGGATTTTACCACTGCATGCAAACTTCCACAATGGGGTAGTATAAGGGATCCTCGCAAATCTGAATTTAGAGATTTTCTTGCTAGCATAACTGTGGGAGAATCTAGAGATATTACACAAGCTAGCATAGGGAGCATTCACTTTCCTGCTATACATTATTTTTCTCTCTTCATAGGTAGATGCATAAATGGTAAAGATGAAGCATGTCACATGTGTGTTCCTGACCTCAGTATTCTTCAGAGTGTTGTGTTGGGAGACAAATCTTATAAGCCATTGGTGCACGTAGGTTGCATCTTAATAGATTTAATGGAGATTTCTTTAGTGGAATTTATGTAACCCGCATAGCTAATTTTCTTGGTCTAGCCATACGTGAAGATGATATTGAATTACCTCCTGCTTATCTAGATTTTAATGCTATGGTTCAACACCAGTTTGTCGAGAGGAACGAATCACCTCTCCAGTATCGACTAATCTTTGACAGATGCCATGTTGTCCGTATTACTCTCCCTGCTCCTGCCTTCTTTGATTATCAGGCAAGAGGAAGATATACTATTACCAGAGAGGAGGCAGATGAGTACGAGAGGAGATAGGAGGCCGCTCGTCACCATGCTGTAGCTCAGCTGGCGATAGCCACTCCATCATAGTACGACCCCAGCTACTATTATGGATATCCGCCAGGCCAGCCGTGGCCATAGACCAACTTAGGCCAAAAGCCTAAGCTTGGGGGAGTACGTATTTCCCACCGACATTAAATTTATGTTCACACACTCATTGCTAGATGTCGGTGCTCATACTTTTTCGTTGTATCATCCATGATAGTTTATTTCCCTTTTTATGCCTTCTTCTTGTGTGTTTAACCTTAAGAAAAACCAAAAAAATTAGTTTTAGCTTTTAGTTAGTTTAATTTCCATGCTTGTAGTAGTAATTAAAAAAAGAAAACCCCAAAAGATTTCATGTTCTTCTTTTGCTTATTGGGAGCTTTCCCGTGTAGATAGTTTTATTTCTTTTCTTTTCTTTGGGGGTCGATAGGAGAAGACCATAATTAAATTGTTGAAGTAGCTCTTATATGCATACTTGTTGATCTAACAAAAGAGCCCATATTGCCTTGTCTTCTCCTGTTTATTGAATGCTTCCAGATTCCAGCTTAGTCCAATGCACGTGCACTATTATTATTATTCACATCGTTCGGTCGTGCAAGTGAAAGGCAATTATGATGATATATGATGGACTGACTGAGATGAGAAAAGCAGGTATGAACTCGACCTCTTTTGTTTCTATAAATATGATTAGTTCATCTTTCCTGATTCAGCCTATTATGAATAAACGTGTTTGCAATGACAACTAGAGATCATAGTTTCTTGTGCCATGCTTGATTAGCTATGAGTTATAATGGTTTACCTTGTGTGCCAACATGCTATTGAGATAGTTATGATGTGGTATGATTGGGTGGTATCCTCTGAATGATTTAAGTGACTTGACTTGGCGCATGTTCACGCACGTAGTTGAAACAAAATCAACATAGCCTTCACGATATTTATGCTCATGGTGGATTATATCCTACTCATTCTTGCATTCGATGTTGATTAATTTTAATGCATGTTCATGACTGTTATCGCTCTCTAGCTAGTCGCTTCCCAGTCTTTTGCTAGCCATCACCTGTACTAAGCGGGAATACTGCTTGTGCATCCAATCCCTTAAACCCCAAAGTTATTCCACATGAGTCCCCTATACCTACCTATATACGGTATCTACCTGCCGTTCCAAGTAAATTTGTATGTGCCAAACTCTAAACCTTCAAATAAATATCCTGTTTTGTATGCTCGAATAGCTCATGTATCAACTAGGGCTGTCCGTATCTTCCATGATAGGCGGGTTTTTCTCAAGAGGAGTGGACTCCGCTCCTCACTCACGAGATAAATGGCTCGTCACCGAGATGCCCAGTCCCATGCTTTATGCAAACTAAATCAAAATAATTGCAAACAAAACTCCCCCTGGGACTCTTGTTAGTTGGAGGCACTTGTTGTTTCGAGCAAGCCATGGATTGATGCTTGTTGGTGGAAGGGGGAGTATAAACTTACCACTCTGTTTGGGAACCACCTATAATGTGTGTAGCATGGAAGATATCAGCATCTCTTGGTTGTTATGTTGACAATGAAAGTATACCGCTCAAAATATTATTCACCTCTATTTCAAAACCGAGCTCTGGCACCTCTACAAGTCCCTGCTTCCCTCTGTGAAGGGCCTATCTATTTACTTTTATGCTGAGTCATCATCCTCTTATTAAAAAGCACCATTTAGAGAGCATCACTGTCATTTGCATTCATTAGTGTTAGTTTACATTAAGTATGACTTGACTGGATCTCTTTTACCATGAATTACAGTGTCTAGTCAGTCCTTGGTCTTTAAAGGTGATCTGCATTTATGTTTTGCTGTCTCAGAAAGGGCCGGCGAGATACCACCTTGTTATATCATATTATGATTGTTTTGAGAAAGTGTTGTCATCCAAGATTTATTATTATGGCTCGCTAGTTGATTATGCTATTGATATGAGTAAACTTGAGACCTATGCGTTATTATTAATGTGGTTAGTTATAATCTTTGCTGAAAACTTGAATGCTGGCTTTACATATTTACAACAACAAGAGAAAACAGAGTTTGTAAAAGTTTTTCTTTATCAGTTTCAGTTTATCAACTGAATTGCTTGAGGACAAGCAAAGGTTTAAGCTTGGGGGAATTGATACGTCTCCATTGTATCTACTTTTCCAAACACTTTTGCCCTTGTTTTGGACTCTAACTTGCATGATTTGAATGGAACTAACCCGGACTGACGCTGTTTTCAGTAGAATTACCATGGTGCTATTTATGTGCCGGAGCAAACGTTCTCGGAATGACCTGAAACTTCACGGAGCAACTTTTCAGAAAATATGAAAAATACCTGCAAAAGATGAAGGCCAGGGGGCCCACCACCTCTCACGAGGGTGGAGGGCGCGTCTACCCCCCTAGGGCGCGCGCCGCTACCTCATGGGCCCCCTGTTGCCTCTCCGACTCCAACTCCAACTCCATATATTGTGTTTCGGGGAGAAAAAAAATCAGAGAGAAGAAATCATCGTGTTTTATGATACGGAGCCTCCGGCAAGCCCTAAAACCTCTTGGGAGGGATGATCTGGAGTCCGTTCGGGGCTCTGGAGAGCGGAATCCATCGCCATCGTCATCATCAACCATCCTCCAACACCAATTTCATGATGCTCACCGTCGTGCATGAGTAATTCCATCGTAGGCTTGCTGGACGGTGATGGGTTGGATGGGATCTATCATGTAATCGAGTTAGTTTTGTTAGGGTTTGATCCCTAGTGTCCACTATGTTCTGAGATTGATGTTGCTATGACTTTGCTATGCTTAATGCTTGTCACTAGGGCCCGAGTGCCATGATTTCAGATCTGAACCTATTATGTTTTCATCAATATATGAGTGTTCTTGATCCTATCTAGCAAGTCTATAGTCACCTATTATGTGTTATGATCCGTTAACCCCGAAGTGACAATAATCGGGATACTTACCGGTGATACCGTAGTTTGAGGAGTTCATGTATTCACTATGTGTTAATGCTTTGTTCCGGTTCTCTATGAAAAGGAGGCCTTAATATCTCTTAGTTTCCGTAAGGACCCCACTGCCATGGGAGGGTAGGACAAAAGATGTCATGCAAGTTCTTTTCCATAAGCATGTATGACTATATTCATAATACATGCCTACATAACATTGATGGATTGGAGCTAGTTCTGTGTCACCCTAGGTTATGACTGTTACATGATGAACCGCATCTGGCATAATTCTCCATCACCGATCCATTGCCTACGAGCTTTCCATATATTGTTCTTCGCTTATTTACCTTCCCGTTGCTATTGCTATCATCACTACAAAATACCAAAAACATTGCTTTTATTACCGTTACCTTTTGTTAGCGTTATCACTACTATCATATTACTTTGCTACTAAACACTTTGCTGCAGATATTAAGTTTCCAGGTGTGGTTGAATTGACAACTCAGCTGCAAATACTTGAGAGTATTCTTTGGCTTCCCTTGTGCCGAATCAATAAATTTGGGTTGAATAGTTTACCCACGAAAACGGTTGCGATCCCCTATACTTGCGGGTTATCAATGATCTTTTTAGTGGATTTATTTAGTTTGCGGAAATCAATTACCATCCTATAACCTGTAATAATTCTTTGCGGAATCAATTCATCTTTATCATTAGGAACGACAGTAATACCTCCCTTCTTAGGGACACAATGGACAGGACTTACCCACTGACTATTAGCAACGGGATAAATTATACCTGCTTCATGGAATTTTAATATTTCCTTTCTTACCACTTCTTTCATCTTGGGATTTAACCGTCGTTGTTGATCAATAAATGGTTTGGCATCTTTCTCCAAATTTATTTTGTGTTGACATAGAGTGGTACTAATGCGCTTAAGATCATCAAGAGTATATCCAATAGCAGCACGGTGCTTCTTCAGAGTTTTCAATAATCTCTCTTCTTCATGCTCTGAAAGGTTAGCACTAATAATAACAGGATATATCTTCTTTTCATCAAGATAAGCATATTGAAGAGTATCAGGCAATGGTTTAAGCTCAAACACAGGATCACCCTTGGGTGGAGGAGGATCCACTAGGATTTCAACAGGCAAGTTGTGTTTCAGAATAGGTCCCTGTTTAAAGAATACCTCATCTATTTCCCTTCTTTCATTCATAAACATATTGTTTTCATGGTCTAGCAAATATTGTTCTAAAGGATCAGTAGGAGGCACGGCAGTAGAAGATAGACCAATAATTTCATCTTTACTAGGCAATTCCTCATCGCGTGGTTGTCTATGAAACTTAGCAAAATTAAACTCATGAGACATATCCCCTAAACAAACAGAAACAATATCCTTAATGCAGTCTATCTTAGCATTAACAGTATTCAAGAAGGGTCTACCAATTATAATGGGACAAAAACTATCTTGTGGGGAACCAAGAACAAGAAAATCAGCAAGATATTTAACCTTCCCACACAAGACTTCAACATCTCTAACAATCCCAATTGGTGAAATAGTATCTCTATTGGCAAGCTTACTAGTAACATCTATATCTTCTATCTCAGCAGGTGCAATATCGTGCATAATTTCTTTGTATAAGGAATGAGGTATTGCACTTGCACTAGCACCCATATCACATAAGCCATGATAGCAATGATCTCCTATTTTAACAGAAATAACAGGCATGCCTACAACAGGTCTATGTTTATTTTTAGTATCAGGTCTAGCAATTCTAGCAGTCTCATCACAGAAGTAAATAACATGCCCATCAACATTATCAGCCAAGTGATCTTTAACCATAGCAATATTAGGTTCAACTTTAACTTGCTCAAGGGGTTTGTGTGTCCTAATATTACTTTTGTTGACTACAGTTGAAACTTTAGCATGATCCTTTATTCTAACAGGGAAAGGTGGTTTCTCAACATAAGTAGTAGGAACAACAGGATCATTATAAGTGATAGTCTTTTCTTCAACTTTAATAGGTGCAACTACTTTTACTTCAATGGGAGGATTATATTTAAACCACTTCTCCTTAGGGAGATCAACATGAGTAGCAAAGGATTCACAAAAGGAAGGTACTATCTCAGAGTCAAGTCCATATTTAGTGCTAAATTCAAGAAATGCATCGGTATCCATAAAAGCTTTATCACAATCAAACTTAGGCATTATACCTGACTCCTTAACTTCGTTGAGGTCCCAATCTTCAAAGTTGCGTTTAATTCTTTCCAATAAATCCCATTTGAATTCAATAGTCTTCATCATAAAAGATCCAGTACAAGAAGTATCGAGCATGGAGCGATTACTGAGAGAAAGCCAAGCATACAAATTTTGAATAATCATTTCTCCTGAGGGCTCGTGATTGGGGCATGAATATAACATTGACTTAAGCCTCCCCCAAGCTTGAGCGATGCTTTCTCCTTCGCGAGGCCAAAAATTATATATATAATTACGATCACGATGAACAAGATGCATAGGATAATTTTTTTGGTGAAATTCCAATTTCAATCGCTTATAGTCCCATGATCCCATATCATCACATAGCCTATACCATGTCAATGCATCTCCCTTCAAAGATAAAGGGAAGAACTTCTTCTTGATAACATCGTCAGGCATACCTGCAAGCTTAAATAATCCACAAACTTCATCCACATAGATTAAGTGTAAATCAGGATGCAATGTTCCATCTCCTGCAAAAGGATTGGCTAGCAGTTTCTCTATCATACTCGAAGGAATTTCAAAGTAAACTTTTTCAATAGGTTCAGTAGGTTGAGGAGCAACTCTTTGTTCTACTGGTCGGGGTGAAGATACCCCGAACAAGCCCCTCAAAGGATTATGTTCCATAGTAACAGGTGACAGTAAATTTCACCACACTATATATATTTTTCCTTACCAAATTCCACCTACCAAAGGCGCTTCACTCCCCGGCAACGGTGCCAGAAAAGAGTCTTGATGACCCACAAGTGTAGGGGATCTGTCGTAGCCTTTTCAATAAGTAAGAGTGTCAAACTCAACGAGGAGCAGAAGGAAATGATAAGCAGTTTTCAGTAAGGTATTCTCTGCAAGCACTGAAATTATCGGTAACAGATAGTTTTGTGATAAGGTAATTTGTAATGAGTAGCAAGTAATAAAAGTAAATAAGGTGCAGCAAGATGGCCAATTCTTTTTGTAGCAAAGGACAAGCCTGGAAAAACTCTTATATGAAGGAAAGCGCTCCCGAGGACACATGGGAATTATCGTCAAGCTAGTTTTCATCACGTTCATATGATTCGCGTTCGGTACTTTGATAATTTGATATGTGGGTGGACTGGTTCTTGGGTGCTCTCCTTACTTGGACAAGCATCCCACTTATTATTAACCCCTATTGCAAGCATCCGCAATTACAACAGAAGTATTAAGGTAAACCTAACCATAGCATGAAACATATGGGTCCAAATCAACCCCTTACGAAGCAACGCATAAACTAGGGTTTAAGCTTCTGTCACTCTAGCAACCCATCATCTACTTATTACTTCCCAATGCCTGCCTCTAGGCCCAAACATTGGTGAAAGGTCATGTAGTCGACATTCACACGAGACCACTAGAGGGATGAGAACATACATCCCATCAAAATATCGAACGAATACCAAATTCACATGACTACTTATAGGAAGACTTCTCCCATGTCCTCAGGAAGAATCGTAACTACTCACAAAGGATATTCATGTTCATAATCAGAGGGGTATTAATATGCATATTGGATCTGAACATATGATCTTCCACCAAATAAACCAACTATCATCAACTACAAGGAGTAATCAACACTACTAGCAACCCACAGGTACCAATCTGAGGTTTGGATACAAAGACTGGATACAAGAAATGAACTATGGTTTGAGATGAGATGGTGCTGGTGAAGATGTTGATGGAGATTGACCCCCTCCCGATGAGAGGATCATTGGTGATGACGATGGTGATGATTTCCCCCCTCCCGGAAGGAAGTTTCCCTGGCAGAACAGCTCTACCGGAGCCCTAGATTGGTTTCGCCAAGTTTCCGCCTCATGGCGGCGGATATTCTTCCCGAAAGCTTGCTTTTGATTTTTCCTCCTTTCTCCGACTTCTTCTATGCCGTCCTCAGCCACTAGAAGCTGCATGCCCTTCATCTCCATCCCAACTCCGTCCTCCTCCTGTCGATCTTCGCCTTCTATTGCAAGGCATTTGTGGGGGTGATGTCGTCCGTGGCATTGCTTCGCCACTTCTTATATCTCCGGCTCAAGGAGGGACATTTCTCAGGGTGCGCCAACTTCTTCGCTGCCAATGGGACCAACGCGATCTCGAAGGCCGGGAAGAAGGCCAAGGGCTTCAGGAGCAAGTGGGTCATGATGGACGCCAAGTGCGTCAACCCACAGTTGGTGCTGCCAACGGAGATGCCCTCGCCTCACGACATTGGCTCCGTGCAAAGCTTACCGACACTCGGGCGAAGTAGGTGCTAGAGAATATGACCGCCGACCTAAAGCCTGACGACCCGAGGGCGGAGAAGCTAATGGGTGACATGCTCGTGAAGGAGTTCCTGGCGCAGCGCGTCGCCCCGCTCCAGGCATGATTACGCCCCTGTGGAAGCTTGGGGGCAAAGGGGACGACCTCCTTCTGCGCTCGGACGCATTGTCCAAAGAGGGGCTGGGAGCGGCCATCCGTCTCCTGGTCAGGGACGATCTGGGCTACCCCCCGACTACCATCTTCCTCTGTACCATTGCCCAGATGGGGAGAAGGTAGCTGCCGCCATGCCTGTCTTCGATGACCGCGGGCTTGTGCCGCCAGCGCCTTCTGAGGCCACGGAGGAGGAGACCCCAGTACTGGTGTCTTTTGATGATTCTGACAAGGAGGAGAGGCCTGACTCGGAGGCGACCCTGGAGGGGGAAGCAGAGACTTCTCCCCTTGCAGCGGATCTCCTCTGAGCCCTCCACGACGATGACGAGGCCGACGACCATCTAGTGACGGAGTCCCATGCCCCCGCCGGAGTTACTATGAGGTCCAGGGGCACCCTCCCCCCCTCCCCCCGAAGAAGCCGTCGGCCGGGGTCCCGACGAAGAGCAGGTCGGCGATGGTCTCCCGAGGTGACGCCCCTGTTCTCACGTCGTCCAGTGCTGCCGCAGGGCCGGCTGCCGTGACCTCGTCCGCTCCTGGGACTCGCGGGCCGGTGGCCCATGCGGCAAGGCCTCCGGGCTCCGTGCTTCCGAGGAGGCTGAGGGACTACGTCGCCGTGGACCAGTAAGTACCTTGCCTTGATTTTGTTCCTGCTTCTGCCACTGCTTCTTGACGCTCTTCTTTTGCGCCATCAGGTCGACGGTGGTGGCGAAAAAGAAGAGGGAGGGAGTGACCGCACACCCTCTGGTGCGGAGAGGCAATGACGGTGCCCGTGCCTCTCCGGCCCGGTCGTCCTCGCGAGGTGCAGAGGACCGTCCTCAATAGAAAACGGCCGAACCAGCCCTGCCAGCTCCAGAGACTTCCGCTCGCAACTCGCCGGCCAAGGTCCCAAAGGCTCACGAGCCCTCGGCCCCTCCTTCTGCTGCCGCCGACTCGCAGGTGGTGATTCTGCCTCCTCCTCTCGTCATAGCGTCAGCTCACGATCCAGCTACTTCACCAGACGCTCTGGGGGAGGCTCTTGTTGTGATGGCCTAGCTTCGTGGTGACCTCCAAGGCGTCGACCATCATTTCACATTAGGGCGCCTGGAGTTGATCTCGGGGTGGCTGCGGTCTAACACGTCTGTGAGGCCAGCCTGAGGTCAGGTCATGGCGGCTTCTAAGGAGGGCAAGCGGGCCGTCGACCAGGCTGCGGCCGCCCATGAGGCGGCATTGATGGATGTTGAAGCCGCCAAGGAGCGTTGCCGGGTGATGGAGGCCAAGCTGGAGACCATGCGCAATGAGCACGCAGCCGAGGCTCACGATTGCAAAGCGGAAGAGGAGAAGATGAAGGCCCGGGAGGACGCAGTCGCCAGTCGTGATGCCAAGCAGGAGAAATCGGCAAGGATCGTGAGGCCTTCAAGTCTCTTAAGGAGAGGTCCCACAAGGCGCTGCAGGGGCTCTACGAGAAGGGTTTGGATAAGCCTTTGGTGACTGATGACGACGGCCCCGCCCAACTGCTTCCTCAGGTCATCACATAGCTCGAAGATGTCATCGACGGAATCGTCCCCATGGTGGAGGGGGAAGCGTGCACGCTTTCCTCATAGGTCCTGACGCGCGTCCTCAGCCACCTTCACCTTTGCGACCCCAACGCCGACCTTGGTGTCCTACTCGAGCTTGAGGATGAGGGGTGCTGTGAAGCCGCCGCAAAGGTCGTGCAAGGCCAGGTGGAGGCCTCGCTGAAGAAGTTCCTTGCCATCGACTCCACGCCTCCAGCTGATGGTGCCGCCGATCCCTCGACCAAGGCCGACGGCACGGGTGACGGCGATGCTGCAAACGAGCGGGCGCTTCCAGACGAGGGCGTCCAAGGCAGAAGAGGAGGCTCGCTGGTGCTCCTTCCTACTTTTACTTTCCTGCGATCCTTGCTGCGATATGCGACATGCGTCATGGAGGCATTAAAACTCTTGTTTGATGTTTAGGGGACAATAAGTTTTAGTAGTATCTCGCTAAGATTCTGCGACCTCCTTCCCGTTTGCTTGATGTTCTACGTTGGTAGGGCCCGACTGCGCGCATACCTCAGCCGCTGTTGGACTGTCCGGATCGCTAGGACAGGACCAAGGGGTGAGAGGCTATGTGGCTAGTTAGGCTCCTAAGTCGCAATGCTCAGGAGTCCCCCTTGACTGGCAAACGGATCTTCATACCTGACCTCGCCGAGGTCCCGCCCGGGAGGGGCGCGCAACGACCAGGTCCGAGGGACCTGGCAAGTGGCGTACGCTAGTCTTGACATGAGCGTAGCCCCCATGCCCAGCCCCCTCGCGCGACTCTCCTGAGGGGAAAGCGTTGCGATGAGGCTGGACACTGAGCCGGATGGCTCCCTGAGGTTAATGCGACCAAGGGGCCGCCTTCAGTTGTTTATCAACAGCGTGGAGCATAGCGCTTCCGCACTTGCACGGGATAGCCGCTCGTCAACCGTGTCTACTGCCAGCACGGAGCATTGTTGATAGAGGCGAGGGTGTCCCGATCTTTCGATGAGATGATAACTATCGATTTGGTGGAGACGACTTTGATGATCCGACTACAAACGTGCACGACGTTGCGCCTTAGCAATCGCTAAACCAATCTCCTGAGGTTACTGACGATGCCGGAAGCACGGTCAGCCTGACCACGAAGGTCTATTCCTGCAAGCAATCGAAGAACGCGCAAGAATATGATAAAGCAATCTGAATATTGCAAATATATATGAGGTATTGATAATGGTGGGGATCCGTAAGCGGTCTTGGTCTGGTCGTTGGACACAAACGAAGTACACGAAGTTGCAATGGCTAACTTTTAACTAAACAAATCCCCAAGAAAAGCTACTAGATGGATCTACTTATATAGGAGCAAGGGGTGGCGGCCAAGGAGGTGGGAGGACGTACCAAGGCAGCCTAAAACTAAATCTAGGTCGTACAAGGCCAATGGGCCCAAGTGGAGGTGATGTAACACCTTTGGACTTGTAGTTTGACTCGGATTCTGCTGCAGCATCAGATTGTTTCGTCCACAACTCAACGCTCCGGACGAATTTGAAGGTGATTCCAATTGGGTTGGAAAGTGCACGAAATCTATTTTCCAACAAAAAAAGAATCACCCAATTCGGAGTCCGTATGAAAAACTTGTGTCTGTTTTGAGTCAGGTATGTCTGTGCAGTCCGAATCTGAATCCAGAACGTGAGAGACTTGGACTATCTTCTCTTGGGCCAAAAGTGACGCGAGAGAACTTTTTGGACAGCAAATAAACATCTCTTTCTTCCTTATCTTCATATGTGGATTGTACAAATGTCCCATACACCTGCAATTAGACAAAACACAAAAGTGTGTGAAGTATTTTTGTTCTGGATAACATAAATAGATTATTGAATAGTTTGCACTAGAAATCACCTGACAAATATGCATATATGCAATATTTTTGGTCATATCCAAGGTAGTCATGTCCTCATCATCCTCCCCTTCTTGAAAATAAAGCCGTCCTCGGTGTTGGTTAATCTGAAATGTGGCTAACAAAAGAGACAAGGTGTACATGTTGTATATGTACATGTCATCCATTTTTACTTCCCTTGATTTTTGCATATATGACACATGAATAGATGAGTAACTTGCATAGTTCATAAAATCTAAAGCCAAAAAATTAGCACAAGAAGTAGAAGGCATGAAAATATTGCAACTCAGTTTGCACATATAAATGAAGCTCTTATTCATTTCAAAAGATTGACAATGTTCATCATTAAACCATCCCAACATTGGTGAATAAACCTTACTTGCATCAAATTTACATGCTACAACATGCTTAAATAAGCAAACATGCAATAAGTCATTCAACACAGAATCATCACCAAGATTACAGGTCATATCAAAATGATTAAACATTGGTTCTTTTGCATCAATAGTTAATTCAATGGGTGCACTCAAAATTGTTGGTATTTCAGTTGTTTGATCACATGGCAAAGTCAAATTATCAACGTAGTCCTCTAAAATAGGTGGTGTGATCAAAGTAGTGGGTAGCTCATCAGATGGTGCATTCAAATTGACAAGGCATTCATCATTCTCATGTAGAGATGGAAGATCAGTACCTTTGTCATTACCTCTTATGATCAACTCAGATGATGTAGCCACTCTCGGGGGCGATGTGTCACATGGTGGAGGTGATGTAGTCCTGACAACAACGGATGTGGTTGTCATAGTATGCCTAGTAGTTGAAGGAACAATCATATCAACTCTTGGAATGTGCACCGTGCGCTTGTTCTCCTCGTGGCCAACACGTCGTTTTATTTCCTGTTCAGCTTTGCAAGCAAGATGAAACAAATGGTCCATAGGATAACACTCTTCATGAATTAGTATCTCTTGAATATCACGGTTTAATCCTCCCCAAAATCTATCCATAAAATCATCTTCACTTTCTAAAACTGGCCTAGAAATATGTGGAGCTGGGTTGGCTATATATGGTAGCAAAAGATTAGCAATAATCAATTCAAAGATGCAATGTTGAATAAACGCTCAACGACGGTACTGTGCTGGTCCTAGGCTAGACCGGACTAGAGACGCGAGCCTAGAACACTAATAAGGTCACAGCGTAGCACAACTAGCATCAATGAAGGATACTAAGTAGCTCTTGATAGCAAGATATAAGTGAAGATCACAACGGCAGTGAAGATAATGATGAAAAACAACTGCCAAGCAGGATATACAACAACTCTCTCTCCAACTTTCCTCTTGAAAAGTTTGAGACAATTTTCTGATAAATTCTTTCAAAGAATGCTACTAACTCAAGCTTTCCAATGCAAAAAGAATCACTCAATTCCGAGTTGATTTGAGGAGTCAAAGAATTCTAAAACTGGCCTGAAAAATTGGAACAAGTTGTGTTCACGAACTTCGGAGGGCAAAAAGACCTATTTAGAAGCCGATTTTGAGGTGTCAAATATTGAACAAGCTTCTGCAACTATTCAGATGCGTCTAGTCGCTAGCTTTAATTTGAGTACTTGTGGAGCCAAAACGGACTTCGTAGGAGGAAGTTATGCCTGTTTTACTAAACAGTGCACAAAACAGATTTCAATCCGAATTCAACTACGAGATTGAGTCTAGATAGATCCGAATTTTGTTTTTTTTTCTTCTCTCTTTTTTTTTCCTCACACTTTTTTCCTTTTTTTTCTCCGACTTTTTTTTTACTTTCTTTTTCTCTTTTTTTTCCGTCTTTTTTTTCTCCTTCTTTTTTTCTCTCTCTCTCGTTCCAAACAAACTAGATAAGATGCAGATTGGATCAAGCGAAGATGTGAATGATCTCAACTATGATTATGACAATGAACGGTGGGTAGCACGTGGTGGAAACTGATGGATGGATGGTGAACAACGAAAGGGCTAAGGATGCAGCGGCGGCGTGACTAATGTGAAAAGAACTCGAAACTCTAAACGAACTAGACACTAAGACCAGCAAGTCGACACGACGATGCAACCGATAATTCAACTATGCAAGCTATGAAAAGAAAATTGCAAAGGCTCAGACTGGCTTGGACAAAGGATGAATAGATCTAACTCTTTTTTTGTGGATTTTTCTTGGACAATAGGTAAGAAAATAAATCTAATCTAGGAAAACTGGAAATTCTCACCGAGCAACCTGAAAACTGATACCACTTGATAGAGGCGAGGGTGTCCCGATCTTTCGATGAGATGATAACTATCGATTTGGTGGAGACGACTTTGATGATCCGACTACAAACGTGCACGACGTTGCGCCTTAGCAATCGCTAAACCAATCTCCTGAGGTTACTGACGATGCCGGAAGCACGGTCAGCCTGACCACGAAGGTCTATTCCTGCAAGCAATCGAAGAACGAGCAAGAATATGATAAAGCAATCTGAATATTGCAAATATATATGAGGTATTGATAATGGTGGGGATCCGTAAGCGGTCTTGGTCTGGTCGTTGGACACAAACGAAGTACACGAAGTTGCAATGGCTAACTTTTAACTAAACAAATCCCCAAGAAAAGCTACTAGATGGATCTACTTATATAGGAGCAAGGGGTGGCGGCCAAGGAGGTGGGAGGACGTCCCAAGGCAGCCTAAAACTAAATCTAGGTCGTACAAGGCCAATGGGCCCAAGTGGAGGTGATGTAACACCTTTGGACTTGTAGTTTGACTCGGATTCTGCTGCAGCATCAGATTGTTTCGTCCACAACTCAACGCTCCGGACGAATTTGAAGGTGATTCCAATTGGGTTGGAAAGTGCACGAAATCTATTTTCCAACAAAAAAAGAATCACCCAATTCGGAGTCCGTATGAAAAACTTGTGTCTGTTTTGAGTCAGGTATGTCTGTGCAGTCCGAATCTGAATCCAGAACGTGAGAGACTTGGACTATCTTCTCTTGGGCCAAAAGTGACGTGAGAGAACTTTTTGGACAGCAAATAAACATCTCTTTCTTCCTTATCTTCATATGTGGATTGTACAAATGTCCCATACACCTGCAATTAGACAAAACACAAAAGTGTGTGAAGTATTTTTGTTCTGGATAACATAAATAGATTATTGAATAGTTTGCACTAGAAATCACCTGACAAATATGCATATATGCAATATTTTTGGTCATATCCAAGGTAGTCATGTCCTCATCAATTGTGCTTCCACTGGTGCGTGGCTGAGAGCTCCCTCTGAGTGGAGCCCTCGGGGCATGTACAGCCCCGCCCTGACATGTGGCTTGCACGGCAGGGCTAGACGAGGTGTGTTTGGGCACTCGTGGGCCAGCATGGGACTCACGAGGCCCCCTCAAGGCAGGTTGCGCCTGGTCCTGATTCTTGATGGCTGTGGTGGCCCTGCGAGATGGTTAGGCAACCTGCGCCAGACGAATCTCCTGAGGCGATCATATGAGAAGGCCAAACACCAACTACACCAGGAGGTGACGTGAATGGGGCCGGCCCGCCAGATAGAGCTCGGTCGTTGGGTTTATCGACACTGCAGGGACGGAGCCGAGCACAGACGCCGTGCCTAGTCTTCTCATGTGAAAATCCTAAAGAAAGACAGCCGGCGCGCGGCTCCCATGGTGGCGGGGCACTAGGTCACGCGCCCTGGCTTGTCCGTCCACAATTAGGCCATGCGAGTACTCGACTGCAGCTAAGCCCCCGAGTGGGAGGATTGCTCTCCACTCGGTAGGATTTTTTCAAACTTAGGCGAGTGCTGGACTGCCGTTAAGCCTCTTAGTGAGAGAACTTAGGCGAGTACTCGACTGCAGCTAAGCCCCCCGAGTGGGAGGATTGCTCTCCACTCGGTAGGATTTTTTCAAACTTAGGCGAGTGCTGGACTGCTGTTAAGCCTCTTAGTGAGAGAACTTAGGCGAGTACTCGACTACATCTAAGCCCCCAGTGGGAGGATTACTCTCCACTCGGTAGGATTTTTTCAAACTTAGGTGAGTGTTGGACTGCCGTTAAGCCTCTTAGTGAGAGAACTTAGGCGAGTACTCGACTGTAGCTAAGCCCCCGAGTGGGAGGATAGCTCTCCACTCGATAGGATTTTTTCAAACTTTAGGCGAGTGCTGGACTGCCATTAAGCCTCTTAGTGAGAGACCTTAGGCGAGTACTCGACTGTAGCTAAGCCCCCGAGTGGGAGGATTGCTCTCCACTCGGTAGGATTTTTTCAAACTTAGGCGAGTGCTGGACTGCCGTTAAGCCTCTTAGTGAGAGAACTTAGGCGAGTACTCGACTATAGCTAAGCCCCCTAGTGGGAGGATTGCTCTCCACTCGGTAGGATTTTTTCAAACTTAGGCGAGTGCTGGATTGCCGTTAAGCCTCTTAGTGAGAGAACTTAGACGAGCACTCGACTGCAGCTAAGCCCTTGAGTGGGAGGATTGCTCTCCAGTCGGTAGGATTTTTTCAAACTTAGGCGAGTGCTGGACTGCCGTTAAGCCTCTTAGTGAGAGAACTTAGGAGAGTACTCGACTGCAGCTAAGCCCCCGAGTGGGAGGATTGCTCTCCACTCAGTAGGATTTTTTCAAACATAGGCGAGTGCTGGACTGCCGTTAAGCCTCTTAGTGAGAGAACTTAGGCGAGTGCTCGGCTGCAGCTAAGCCCCCGAGTGGGAGGATTGCTCTCCACTCGGTAGGATTTTTTCGAACTTAGGCGAGTGCTTGACTGCCGTTAAGCCTCTTAGTGAGAGAACTTAGGCGAGTGCTCGACTGCAGCTAAGCTCCCAAGTGGGAGGATTTCTCTCCACTCGGTAGGATTTTTTCGAACTTAGGCGGAACGGATTCGCGACTAAGCCCACCCACTGGGGGATTTCAGGAGTAAATAAGAACAACACAATCGAATGAGAGAACCGTAAGCTCTTGTCTTTGATAAACGAGTTACAAAAGGTGTTGCTTATTACATTTTATTCAAACGAGTGTTTAAGTATAAAAGGGGCGGAGAAGCTCCGCGTTCCAAGCCCGGGGCTTGTCTTTCTGATGCTCGATACTGTAAAGATGGTATGCTCCGTTGTGGAGAACTTTAGTGACGATGAAGGGGCCTTCCCAAGTTGGAGCGAGCTTGTGTGGTTTCTGCTGATCCACTCGAATAACCAAGTCTCCTTCTTGAAAGGCCCGACCCCTCACATTCCTGTCATGGAATCGACGCAAATCTTGCTGATAAATGGTCGAGCGGATCAACGCCATCTCTCTTTCCTCCTCTAAGAGATCGACTGAATCTTGCCGGGCCTACTCTGCTTCCGCTTCGGAGAAGAGTTCAACTCGGGGTGCATTGTGGAGCAAGTCACTTTGCAGAACATCTTTGGCTCCATAGACTAAGCAGAAAGGAGTTCTCCCAGTCGACCGATTAGGAGTTGTCCTTAAACCCCACAGAACTGATGGAAGTTCATCAATCCAAGCACCTGCTGCGTGTTTGAGATCACGCATCAGTCTGGGTTTCAGTCATTTGAGAACTAGGCCATTGGCTCTTTCTGCTTGACCGTTCGACTGCGGGTGAGCGACAGAAGCATAGTCGACTCGAGTGCCCTGAGAGGCGCAGAAAGCTCTGAACTCATCGGAATCGAAGTTCGATCCGTTGTACGTGATGATGCTGTGTGGGACTCCATATCTGAATGTCAATTCTCTGATAAAACTGATAGCGGTGCTAGCATCAAGGTTCTTGATAGGTTTAGCTTCGATCCACTTGGTAAACTTGTCGACTGCAACAAGCACGTGAGTGAAGCCACTTTTGCCGGTTCTCAGCGGTCCAACCATATCCAGTCCCCAAACAGCGAAGGGCCAGATGAGGGGGGTGGTCTTTAGGGCTGACGCTAGCTTGTGACACATATCGGAGTAAAATTGACAGGCTTCACATCTGTCGACTATATCTTTCGCCATATCATTTGCTCGTGGCCAATAGAATCCAGCTCGCTATGCTTTAGCCACGATGGCCCGAGAGGACGCATGGTGACCATAGGTCCCCGAGTGGATGTCATTGAGGATCATTCGACCTTCTTCTGGTGTTATGCACTTCTGACCGACTCGAGTCACACTTTCTCTGAACAGCTGCCCTCTTATCACGGTAAAGGCTTTGGATCGACGGACGATCTGTCGAGCTTCTTCTTCATCCTCTGGGAGCTCTTTCCTGAGGATGTACGCAATGTAGGGCACCGTCCAGTCGGGAGTAATGGCCAGAACCTCCATGATCAGGTCGACCACGGCTGGGACCTCGACTTCAGTCGGATCCGTGGCGCTCTTAGGTTGCGGAGGCTCTTCAGTGAAAGGGTCTTCCTGAACTGTCAGCGTGTGAATATGCTCCAAGAACACACTGCTGGGAATGGCTTCTCTCTTGGAACCTATCTTTGCCAATTCATCGGCTGCTTGATTTTTCAATCGGGGGATGTGGTGGAGTTCTATCCCCTCGAACTTCTTCTCAAGCTTTCTCACCACGTTGCAGTAACTAGTCATGGCTGGGTTTCTGATGTCCCACTCCTTCATCACTTGATTAACTACCAAATCTAAGTCGCCATAGACCATGAGGCGATGGACGCCGAGTGAGATGGCCATGCGCAACCCATATAGGAGTGCTTCATATTCTGCTTCATTGTTGGAGGAATCAAAGTGAATCTGGAGGACATATCTGAGCTTGTCTCCTCGGGGGGATACCAGGACTACTCCAGCACCAGAACCGTTCAACATCTTGGATCCGTCAAAGAACATGGTCCAGTGCTCAGAGTGAACTTGAGTCGGCAGTTGCTGTTTGATCCACTCGACGAGGAAATCTGCTATTGCTTGGGATTTGATAGCTTTCTTTGGCTCAAACTTGATATCCAAGGGAAGGAGTTCAATCGCCCATTTTGCCACTCGACCAGTTGCATCCCTGTTGTGCAGAATCTCTGACAATGGAGCGTCGCTGACGACTGTAACAGAGTGATCTGAGAAGTAGTGGGCAACCTTCTTCGTGGTCATGTAAATTCCATAGACAAGCTTGTGATAGTGAGGATATCTCTGCTTTCACGGGGTCAGGACTTCAGAAATATAATAAACTGGGAGTTGAACTTTGTACGCTTTTCCTTCTTCTTCCCGCTCGACCGTAAGTACTGTACTGACAACTTGTCCAGTGGCTGCTATATAAGGCAATAGAGGCTCTTTGCTGATTGGAGCAGCAAGCACCGACTGGGTGGAAAGCAGGGCTTTTAGCTCGGCAAATGTTGTATCGGCTTCTGGAGTCCACTCGAACTTATCTGATTTCTTCATCAGTCGGTAAGAGGCAGCGCCTTTTCACCGAGGCGAGAAATGAATCGACTTAGGGCGGCCAAGCAACCAGTAAGCTTCTGGACATCATGCACACGCACACGGCATTTCATTGGGAGTATAGTGCCTACTTTCTCTGTGTTAGCATCGATTCCTTGTTCGGAAACAAGAATCCGAGTAACTTTCCGCCTGGAACTCCAAACGTGCACTTTGATGGATTGAGCTTGATATCATACCTTCGGAGGTTGGCAAAGGTTTCAGCGAGGTTGGTCAGCAGGTCGGAACCTTTACGTCACTTGACCACAATGTCATCCATGTATGCTTCCACATTCCGACTGATCTGAGTGAGCAGGCACTTCTGAATCATCCGCATAAATGTGGCTCTGGCGTTCTTCAAGCCGAATGGCAATGTGACATAACAGAAGCACCCGAACGGGGTGATAAAAGCTGTCTTTATTTCGTCGGTCCATACAGACGGATCTGGTGGTACCCGGAGTAGGCGTCCAAAAAGGACAAATGCTCACACCCAGCAGTCGAAGACTATCTGATTGATGCGAGGGAGAGGGAAGTGATCTTTCGGGCAGGCCCGATTGATATGCTTGAAATCGATGCACATGTGGAGTGAGTCATCTTTCTTTGGGACCATCACAACATTGGCTAACCACTCGGAGTGGTAAATCTCTCGGATAAACTCAGCTGCCAAAAGCTGAGCCACCTCTTCGCCGATTGCTTTTCTTTTCTGGACGGCGGACCATCGGAGATGTTCTTTGACTGGTTTCACTTTCGGGTCGACTCGCAAACGATGCTCAGCCAGTCCCCTGGGAATACCTGGCATGTCAGAAGGCTTCCATGCAAAGATGTCCCAGTTCTCACGGAGGAACTGGATGAGCGCTTCTTCCTATTTGGAGTCGAGTGTGGTTGAAATGTGGGTCGGAGCTGCGTTGGGGTCGGTCGGGTGAATGTGAACAGACTTCGTCTCGCCAGACGACTAGAATGCTGAATCTGTGGCTGGCTTCTTGGCCCACAGCAGGTCACTCGGGTCTGCATTTTTCTGGTATTCTTGCAATTCTACTACGGGCATCTAGGCATCGGTGATCTTTGAGCCCTTCTAGAAGCACTCTTCTGCCTTTTTCCGATTACCAGAGATAGTGATCACTCCTCTGGGACCAGGCATCTTCAGTTTGAGGTACACGTAACAAGGTCGAGCCATGAATCGTGCATAAGCTGTCCTACCTAGAATTGCATGATACGCACTCTGAAAATCCACAACTTCAAACGTCAACTTTTCTTTGCGGTAATTTTTGGCATCACCGGAAACCACGTCAAGTGAAATCTGACCGAGGGATGCAGCCTTCTTGACTGGAATGACCCCATGGAAACTCATATGGCTTTTGCCGAGTCTGGACATTGGAATGCCCATTCCTTTCAATGTTTCTGCATACAGAATGTTCAGGCCACCGCCATCGTCCATCAGGACCTTTGTCAGTCGAGTACCTTCGATCACCGGGTCGACCACCAGCGCTTGCCTCCCAGGGGTGGTGATGTGCACTGGATGATCAGACTGGTCGAATGTAATGGTAGTTTGTGACCATTTCAAGTAACTGGGTGTCGCCGGAGCGACCATGTTCACATCTCTGTTGATGACTTTCAATCGACTTTTGCTTTCAACATCAGCAAAAATCATTAGAGTGGAATTTACGTGAGGATAACCATCATCATCCTCTCCTTCACTCTCAGCCTTATCTACCTCCTTCTCCTTTTCCTTGGGTTGTTTCTCTCGGAACTGCTGGATTAGGAGCCGACACTGTCGAGTGGTATGTTTTGGGTAAATGAAATTACCTTCTTCGTCTTTTTTGGTGTGGATATGGCACGGCAGATCCAACACGTCATTTCCACCTTGATCTTTTACTTTCTTGGGGCTCCACGGCCCTTTGGGCTTCCCCTTGAACCACAGCCAAGGCTTCACCCGGAGCAGCTGGTTCGGCCTTGCGTTTCTGTTTCCGACTGGAGTTCCCTCCCCCGGCTTCATGGGCGACTGCTTTGTGTTTGCCACTTCGGAGTCGCTCTTCCTCTTCACCATTGGCATACTTGGTGGCAATTTCTATCATCCGAGTCAGGGTCATGTTTCCTGTCTGACTGAATTTCAGATTCAACTCCCGGTACCTGACGCCTTCCTTGAAAGCACAAATTACCTGATGATCAGACACATGTTCTACCGTGTGGTGTAGGGTGATCCACCTCTAGATATAATCTCTCAAAGTTTCATTCGGTTTCTGGACGGAACATTGTAATTCTGTCAAACCTGCTGGCCGTTTGCAAGTACCATCAAACATTTTAACAAACACTCGGGCGAGATCTTCCCAAGTATTGATGCTGCCAGGTGCCAACTGATTCAGCCATGCTCTAGCTGAGCCCTCCAACATCACAGGAAGGTGTTTCATGGCCACCTCATCATTGCCGCCACCAATCTGGACAGCCGCTCGGTAGTCTTCAAGCCAAGTGTCAGGCTTGGACTCTCTGGTGAACTTACAGACTCCAATCGCCAACCTGAAGTTGGGGGGAATCACTGCAGCTCTGATAGCTCTGCTGAAGCACTCTGGGTCGGAGACATGCACCCTATTGCTGGTTTGCGGGCCTCTGTCATGGCCATCTCGGTGAGCTCTGTTTCTGTCGACCAAGCCCTGCACGAGAATAGAACTCGCATGAAAGCCTGGCTCCCTAGGGTCGACTGGAATACCTCTTCCAATGCTGTTAGGGCGCCTGTCTTCATGTGGCCGCGGCACGTATGACCCACTCCTTGGAGCAGACATGGGCACTTGACGGCGAACGTCGCGATCGGTTCGACGATCATACTCCTCCTGGTTTCTGTACTGATCACGCCGCTCTCCACGTCCCTCACGCCTCGGGGGCGATCTCGGGCTATGGGCCGACTGGACCGTATCTGCGACCACATATCTGCTATGGATCCTATCCCGCGACTGAGACACGGCCGTATTCTGTTCTCCTGCTGCCAGGAGCAAGGCCCTGATCCGCGCCAGACCTTGGCCAGCTTCTGACTGGGAAGGTGGAATCGACTCTGCTATCCGGGCAGTAGCTGCTAGGTTTTGGATTGGTGTTCGGTATACCTAAGTCGGAGGTGGAAAAAGTTGGCGTCGACTGGACTCAGGAGCATGTTTATGAGCATGATTGTAGAGTGCACGCTGGAGGTTCTCCAGCCGAGTGCGCTCGGCCAGATTGGCCAAGCGAGCCTGCCCCAAGGCCTGGGCCTCGGGTATTTCTCCAACTATAGGAGTATGCAGGGCATCCATGTTTCGGCGACGAAGTTCTTCTCTCTGCTGCGAGGAGAGAGGCTCGGGGCAGTACTCCTCATGAACGCGCGACGGATCGCTGTTCCCTTCACCTCCGTCTTCACGATTGAAGCCAGGAGGACCGCGTGGTCCATTGACCATCATGACTTCCGCTGCCGAGTCATTGCTGCCGCACTCCGATGTAGTCTCTACGGAGCCAGTCGAGAGATCGAACAGGCCGTAGAGAGACTCGTCGGGCTCGATCGCCGCGACTAGAGGGGTGGCCGACTGGCGGGCCACCGCATGCTTCACCCACCGTTGAATCCTCGACCGGACGGTGTGCTTGCTCCGGCGGGTCGCAGGGAGGGGGAAAGCCGTCGGAGTTGACTGGTACTGGGTCGACGGTTGCCGCAGGAGGACGCCGCGGACGCACGCGTGGAAGTGCGTCGCCTCGGGGGCGGGGAGCGCGTCGACGTCGAGTGGTGCCTCCTAAAGCCAAGCTTAGTCGTCGGTGACAAACACGAGCGTGCCGAGACGGATCTCGTGGCCCTCAGCCAAACCTCCGCCTAGAACCATGATGATGGGGATCAGAAAAATTGCAACTTCTCCAATAAGTCGCTAAGACACCTGCCCCACGATGGGCGCCAACTGTCGTGGATCTAAGACTGACAGTAGAATGGGGGTAAGTATGAGGAGGCAAGATCTTAGCTATGGAGGAGTTGTACGCACGAGTTTATGAGTTCAGGCCCTTCTCGGAGGAAGTAACAGCCCTACGTCTCGGAGCCCTGAGGCGGTCGACTGAATATATGTGTGTAAATTATAGAAATTGCGAACCTTTGTCCCAGAGGAGGGGGTGGCTTATATAGAGTGCGCCAGGACCCTAGCTCCCCTCCGTTACACAGGGTTCAATGCTCATAAAGGAAAGGCGTTACTGGTAACATCTACAGTAAAGTGTCATAAATGCTCATAATGCTATGGTTTAAGTCCTGACCGTTGCAGAGTGGAGGGTTCCTCATCTTCTGGTGGTCGAATGAGTGCATCTCCATAGTCGAGTGGATGACGGTTTCTCTTCAACTGCTTCTGATTCTTTGTAGAGATGTCCTTGGGGAGGGTATGTTGGACAGGTCCGTGACCCTACCCTTGGTACATAGCTTCATTAGTGGCCACGAGGGCCCAGGGCGCCCCCCCTGCCTCGTTTCCCCCTCGGGCATCGTCTCGCGTTGATTTTTCGTCCCAAAAATCAAATATATTCCAAAAAAATCTCCGTCATTTTTTACCCCGTTTGGACTCCGTTTGATTTGGATTTACTGCGAAACAAAAAACATGCAATAAAGAGGAACTGGCATTGGGCACTAGATCAATATGTCAGTCCCAAAAATAGTATAAAAAGTTGCCAAAAGTATATGAAAGTTGTAGAATATTGGCATGATACAATAAAAAGTTATAGATATGACGGAGACGTATCAGCATCCCTGATGAGGACATCAATACAATTGTTACACCCACAGCCCCTGCTGCTATACATACTGGACCAATTACTAGAGCTCGTGCACGCCAACTAAATTACCAGGTACTTTCGTTTCTTGGTAATGATTCTAATGTTCATGAGAATATGATGCTGCCTAAATTGGATACATTTGTTTAGCTTACAAATGAAGGGCCTAGCTTGGAGAAGGATGAACATTGGAGCAAGAACAAGCATGGAGATGATGGCATGCGCAAGGGAAACAAGAACGGAGTTACAAGTGATGATTTCAGGACTTTGAAGCCACCATAATGGGTGCATGAAGCCTTGGACGAAATATACAAGATGCCACTTCATAAATTTCGTCCCGAGGCTATTTTAGGTGCTGCGTCACCTTATTATTGGGCCAGGCCCATGTAATTTCGAAATACATAAGTATAGGCTATTTTTAGAGTCCGTATGTGTGGGGAAACAAGAGATAGGGTTGATTTCGGACCCCTCCACCAAGGGCCACGAAATACCCCCCTCTTCCTCCATATATACAGCCCTTAGGGCATCGTTTAGACTTTGGGTTTTGTTTAGATTAAAAGTTCGCCATAGCTGCAACTTCGCGTACTTCGTTTGTGTTCAACGACCGGACAAAGGCGTCACAGAACCCCACCTTGATCAATAAAGCTTTCATCTTATATTCGCAATATCCAGATTGCAATCTTAGTTTCTTGCTTGTTCTTCGTTTGCTCGCAGGAAACAGACCCTCGTGGTCAGGTTGATCGTGCTCCGGCGTGGTCAATAACCTCTCGGAGTTGGTTTAGCGATTGCTAAGGCGCGACGTCCTCACACGTTCGTAGTCGGATCGTCAAAGTCGACTTCTACCAAAGCGATATCCATCATCTCATCGAAAGACGGGACACCTTTGCCTCTATCA
The DNA here is from genome assembly GCF_018294505.1 of Triticum aestivum. NCBI lineage: Eukaryota > Viridiplantae > Streptophyta > Magnoliopsida > Poales > Poaceae > Triticum > Triticum aestivum. Next base: position 328,916,979 of record NC_057800.1, on the reverse strand, counting down.
AGTGGTATCAGATTTCCAGGTTGCTCGGTGAGATTTTACAGTTTTTCGTAGTTTAGATCGAGTCTGTTCTTCATACCTACAGTCCACGAAAAAGCCACAAAAAAAATTAGGGTTAGTTCATCATATCCGAACCAATCTGAGCCTTTGCATAATCTTTTTAGGGTTTTGCTTTGTTGAATTTGCGGTTGCATCGTCGTGTCTAGTTGCTGGTCTTAGAGTCTAGTCTTTTAGAGTTTCGAGTTCTGGTCATAAGTTGTCACGCCGCCGCCGCACCATCATCATCACCCCTGCCATCATCATCACCCCTGCCATCTACCACCACCGCTTATCCGCCACCGCTTCGAATCCGTATCCATATACCACCACAGCTGTCATATACCACCACCGCTGCCATCTACCACCATATATCCACCACCAATCCGAGTTCTTGTCATATTAGGTTTGTTTTCGAGATCCATCTAGATCCCGATTCGTGTTTCCTTGCCGGAGTAGGTTTCGGAAAAAAAAAAGTCGGGTAGCCACGCTCCGTTTAGGCCCAAATTTTTTCGAAAACGCATTTTTCGAAAAAATTTCTGGCTATCCTATTTTTAGGTGTTTCTGAGTGTTTTGAGACAGGTGCCATTATAGGAAGTTTTTTTTGACCCGTTTCCAGTTTTTGGGTCCGGGCAGTCAAAAAAAAAATTGGTCAAAATTTTTTTTCGTGCCCATCCTGTCAGTTTGAGTTAAGAAGAGTTTTGAGACACTCGCCATTATAGTGATTTTTCGCAAAAAAAAAGCAGCGCAAAAAAAAAGAGCGCAAAAAAAAGAGCGCAAAAAAATTTTTCCAGAGTGTGCTTTTCCCTTGTTTACGTGCCGCGCCGTGATTTTGTTAGTGTTCTAGGCTCGCGTCTCTAGCACAGTCTAGCCTAGGACCAGCACAGTACCGTCGTTGAGCGTTTATTCAACTTTGCATCTCTGAATTGATTATTGCTGACCCTTTTTGCTACCATATTATAAGCCTTCCCAGCTCCACATACATCTACGTCGTGCGTTTGACTCTCCCTGGTAATCGCTCTATCCAAGCTTTGAGAGTTTTTGACTACAACGGTTGCCGATCACCGCCTGCTGCTGGGTAAGAACTGGTAAGAATTTGAGATTTGCTTGACGGATTTGTGACACCCACCACCACCACTTGTTCGTAGTCTGTAGGATCATATTCTTGTGTGTTTCTATTGCTGCTAACCATGCCAGGATCACAAGCCGACGAGATTGACTGGGAGAATTTATCGAACAGGGAGCTTCATGATAAGTTTCAGCAAATGATGACTGAACAGGTGCAAGATGTGCTGAACAATTTTGAAGAGGCCATGGAGAAGATCACTGGCTTTGAGAAGACGTTCGAAACAAAGCTCGATAACAAGTTTAATGAATTGCTCGCGCGTCTTCCACCACCACCACCCGCTGCAGCTAACGCACCTCTCCAACAGCAACAACAACGACTACCTCCACGTCGCGAAGCAGACCTCCGCCGAGCAAGCCGTGTTCCTCTTGCGTTTGGCCAAACTGTTGGTGCTGCTGTTGATACTTCTGTGGCTCCTGCTACTGATGCGGAGGAGGATGATTATGTGGGAGATTATGAGGATGAGGTTGATCAAAATCAACACTACGTGCAGCCACCTGCACCACCACCAGCAGGTCGACCTCAGGTATATATTCGTAATGGTAGGCCTGCACCACCACCTCAGGTACGAGATGATGTCCATATTCCTAAACTGAAATTGAATATTCCACCATTTGAGGGTAGATATGTTCCTGATATATATCTTACTTGGGAGTTAGAAACTGAACAACGATTTACATGTTTACAATACCCTGAGGAGAGACGAGTTGCTGCTGCCGTTTGTGCTTTCACTAGTTTTGCATGTGTATGGTGGTCTGAACATTGTAGATTATATCCTATTCCAACTACTTGGGCTGCTTTGAAAACTGCTATGCGTACGCGTTGGGTTCCACCATATTATCAACATGAATTGCTTCAAAAATTGCAGCGTTTAAGACAAGGGAAAAATTCTGTAGAAGAATATTATCAGGAATTACAAACTGGCATGATTAGATGTGGTATTGTTGAGGAGAATGAAGCTATGCTTGCACGTTTTCTGGGTGGATTAAATAGAGAGATTCAGACCATTCTAGACTATAAGGAGTATACTAATATCACTCGTTTATTCCATCTTGCTTGTAAAGCTGAACGTGAAGTGCAGGATCGACAAGCATTGGGGCGAACTAACTTTTCTATAGGCCGACCTTCATCATGGACACCACGTGCATCTTCTACTTCAACTGCACCAGCACCTCCATCCGGTGCCACCTCCAGCCGTGATACAAGAAAACAGGCACAACCACCATTATCTGCCAAGAGCGCACCTGCGGGGCCTGCACAGCGTTCTTCTTCTTCCATGGCATCAACAGGGCACACAAGTGATATTATTTGTCGTCGTTGTAAGGGAGGAGGTCATTATGCAAGAGAATGCGAATCTCCGCGTGTGATGATTGCTACCGCGGATGGTGGATATGAGTCCGCTAGTGACTATGATGAGGAGACTTTGGCTCTTATTACACGTGAAGAACATGGTGGAGATGATTCTGATCATGAGACGCAATACATGGCTCCTGAAGACGCTGACAGGTATGAATGTTTAGTTGCTCAACGTGTTTTGAGTGTGCAGGTCACACAAGCTGAGCAAAATCAGAGGCACAATTTGTTTCATACCAAGGGAGTTGTGAAGGAACGTTCTGTGCGCGTCATCATAGACGGAGGGAGCTGCAACAACTTGGCTAGCATGGAGATGGTGCAGAAGCTTTCTCTCACCACAAGACCACATCCACATCCTTACTACATCCAATGGTTCAACAACAGCGGCAAGGTTAAGGTAACACGTACTGTTCGTGTGCATTTTAGTATCTCTACATATGCTGATTATGTTGATTGTGATGTTCCTTATTACTTGGTAGACCATGGCAATTTGATAAAAATTCTGTACACCATGGTAGAAACAATCACTATACTCTTGTTCATAAGGATAAAAATATTACTTTGCTTCCTATGACTCCTGATTCCATTTTGAAAGATGATATTAATAGAGCTAATAAAGCACAACAGGAGAAGAATAAGAGTGAAAATCAGATTGTGGCAAAAGAATTTGAGCAACAAATGAAGCCTAATAATAAACCATCTAGTGTTGCTTCTGAAATTAAATTGAAAAGTGCATGTTTATTTGCCACCAAATCTGATATTGATGAGCTAGATTTCAGCAAATCTGTTTGCTATGCTTTTGTGTGCAAAGAGGCATTATTTTCATTCGAGGACGTGCCTTCCTCTTTGCCTCTTGCTGTCACTAACATTTTGCAGGAGTTCGCTGACGTTTTTCCACAAGACGTGCCACCGGGATTACCGCCTATTCGAGGGATTGAGCATCAGATTGACTTAATTCCCGGTGCTTCACTGCCAAACCGTCCACCATACCGTACCAATCCAGAGGAGACGAAGGAGATTATGCGTCAAGTACAAGAGCTTCTCGACAAAGGTTATATACGCGAATCCCTTAGTCCTTGTGTTGTTCCTATTATTCTAGTGCCGAAAAAGGATGGTACATCACGTATGTGTGTTGATTGTAGAGGCATTAATAATATTACTATTCGTTATCGTCATCCTATTCCTAGGCTAGATGATATGCTTGATGAATTGAGTGGCTCTACAATATTCTCCAAAGTTGATTTGCGTAGTGGCTACCATCAAATTCGTATGAAATTGGGAGATGAATGGAAAACAGCATTTAAAACTAAGTTTGGATTATATGAGTGGTTAGTCATGCCTTTTGGGTTAACTAATGCACCTAGTACTTTCATGAGATTAATGAACGAAGTTTTACGTGCTTTCACTGGACGATTTGTGGTAGTTTACTTTGATGACATATTGATTTATAGCAGATCTTTGGAGGAACATTTGGAACATTTACGTGCTGTTTTTATTGCTCTACGTGATGCACGTTTGTTTGGTAACCTTGGGAAGTGCACCTTTTGCACCGACCGAGTATCTTTTCTTGGCTATGTTGTTACTCCACAGGGAATTGAAGTTGATAAAGCCAAGATTGAAGCTATTGAGAGTTGGCCGCAGCCCAAAACGGTCACACAAGTGAGGAGTTTTCTTGGTCTCGCTTGATTCTATAGGCGTTTTGTGAGAGATTTCAGCACCATTGCTGCACCTCTCAATGAGCTGACAAAGAAAGATGTGCCTTTTCTTTGGGGTACCGCACAGGAAGAAGCCTTCACGGTATTGAAAGATAAGTTGACACATGCTCCTTTACTCCAACTTCCTGATTTTAATAAGACTTTTGAGCTTGAATGTGATGCTAGTGGAATTGGATTAGGAGGTGTGTTATTACAAGATGGCAAACCTGTTGCATACTTTTCTGAAAAATTGAGTGGGCCTAGTCTGAATTATTCTACTTATGATAAAGAATTATATGCTCTTGTTCGGACTTTAGAAACATGGCAACATTATTTATGGCCCAAAGAATTTGTTATACATTCTGATCATGAATCATTGAAACATATTAAAAGTCAAGCTAAACTGAATCGTAGACATGCTAAATGGGTTGAATTCATTGAGACTTTCCCTTATGTCATTAAACACAAGAAGGGAAAAGAAAATGTTATTGCTGATGCTTTGTCTCGTCGCTATACTATGCTTTCACAACTTGACTTCAAAATATTTGGTTTGGAGACCATCAAAGATCAATATGTGCATGATGCTGATTTTAAAGATGTAATGCATAATTGTAAAGAAGGAAGAATGTGGAACAAGTTTGTTGTTAACGATGGATTTGTGTTTCGTGCTAACAAGCTATGCATTCCAGCTAGCTCCGTTCGTCTTTTGTTGTTGCAGGAGGCGCATGGAGGAGGATTAATGGGACACTTTGGCATGAAGAAGACGGAGGACGTACTTGCTACACATTTCTTTTGGCCAAAGATGAGACGGGATGTTGAGCGTTTTATTGCTCGCTGCACTACATGTCAAAAAGCTAAGTCACGCCTCAATCCTCATGGTTTATATATGCCTTTGCCTGTACCTAGTGTTCCTTGGGAGGATATATCTATGGACTTTGTTTTAGGTTTACCTCGAACAAACAAGGGGAGGGATAGCATATTTGTTGTCGTGGATAGATTCTCGAAAATGGCACACTTTATACCATGTCATAAAAGCGATGATGCTGTTAATGTTGCTGATTTGTTCTTTCGTGAAATTATTCGCTTGCATGGTGTGCCAAATACTATTGTTTCAAATCGTGATACTAAATTTCTTAGCCACTTTTGGAGATGTTTATGGGCTAAGTTGGGGACTAAACTGCTTTTTAGTACTACTTGTCACCCCCAAACTGATGGACAAACTGAAGTAGTCAATAGAACATTGTCTACTATGCTTAGGGCTGTTTTGAAGAATAATAAGAAAATGTGGGAGGAATGCTTGCCTCATATTGAATTTGCTTATAATCGTTCATTGCATTCTACTACTAAGATGTGCCCTTTTGAAGTTGTGTATGGTTTCCTACCTCGTGCACCTATTGATTTGTTGCCTCTTCCATCTTCGGAGAAGGTTAATTTTGATGCTAAACAACGTGCTGAATTGATTTTAAAAATGCATGAGTTAACTAAGGAAAACATTGAGCGCATGAATGCTAAATATAAACTTGCTGGAGATAAGGGTAGAAAACATGTTGTGTTTGCACCTGGAGATCTTGTTTGGTTACATTTGCGTAAGGATAGATTTCCTGATTTGCGCAAATCAAAGTTAATGCCACGTGCTGATGGTCCCTTTAAGGTGTTAGAGAAAATAAATGATAATGCATATAAACTTGAGCTGCCTGCAGATTTTGGGGTTAGTCCCACTTTTAACATTGCAGATTTGAAGCCTTATTTGGGTGAGGAAGATGAACTTCCGTCGAGGACGACTTCATTTCAAGAAGGGGAGGATGATGAGGACATCAATACAATTGTTACACCCACAGCCCCTGCTGCTATACATACTGGACCAATTACTAGAGCTCGTGCACGCCAACTAAATTACCAGGTACTTTCGTTTCTTGGTAATGATTCTAATGTTCATGAGAATATGATGCTGCCTAAATTGGATACATTTGTTTTGCTTACAAATGAAGGGCCTAGCTTGGAGAAGGATGAACATTGGAGCAAGAACAAGCATGGAGATGATGGCATGCGCAAGGGAAACAAGAACGGAGTTACAAGTGATGATTTCAGGACTTTGAAGCCACCATAATGGGTGCATGAAGCCTTGGACGAAATATACAAGATGCCACTTCATAAATTTCGTCCCGAGGCTATTTTAGGTGCTGCGTCACCTTATTATTGGGCCAGGCCCATGTAATTTCGAAATACATAAGTATAGGCTATTTTTAGAGTCCGTATGTGTGGGGAAACAAGAGATAGGGTTGATTTCGGACCCCTCCACCAAGGGCCACGAAATTCCCCCCCTCTTCCTCCATATATACAGCCCTTAGGGCATCGTTTAGACTTTGGGTTTTGTTTAGATTAAAAGTTCGCCATAGCTGCAACTTCGCGTACTTCGTTTGTGTTCAACGACCAGACAAAGGCGTCACAGAACCCCACCTTGATCAATAAAGCTTTCATCTTATATTCGCAATATCCAGATTGCAATCTTAGTTTCTTGCTTGTTCTTCGTTTGCTCGCAGGAAACACACCCTCGTGGTCAGGTTGATCATGCTCCGGCGTGGTCAATAACCTCTCGGAGTTGGTTTAGCGATTGCTAAGGCGCGACGTCCTCGCACGTTCGTAGTCGGATCGTCAAAGTCGACTTCTACCAAAGCGATATCCATCATCTCATCGAAAGATGGGACACCTTTGCCTCTATCAATCCCCAAGCTTAATTCATTCTCATCCTCGAGTAGGTAAATGATAAAAAGATAATTTTTTATGTGGAATGCTACCTAACATAATCTTGATCACATATCTAATCATGGCATGAATATTAAGATACGAGTGATTCAAAGCAATAGTCTATCATTTGACATAAAAACAATAATACTTCAAGCCTACTAATAAAGCAATCATGTCTTTTCAAAATATCATGGCCAAAGAAAGTTATCCCTACAAAATCATATAGTCTGGCTATGCTCCATCTTCACCACACAAAATATTCACATCATGCACAACCCCAATGACAAACCAAGCAATTGTTTCATACTTTTGACGTTCTCAAACCTTTTCAACTTTCACGCAATACATGAGAGTGAGCCATGGACATAGCACTATAGGTGGAATTGAATGGTGGTTGTGGAGAAGACAAAAAAGGAGAAGATAGTCTCACATCAACTAGGCATATCAACGGGCTATGGAGATGCCCATCAATAGATATGAATGTGAGTAAGTAGGGATTGCCATGCAACGGATGCACTAAGAGCTATAAGTGTATGAAAGCTGAGACTGAAAACTAAGTGGGTGTGCATCCAACTTGCTTGCTCATGAAGACCTCGGGCGTTTGAGGAAGCCCATCATCGGAATATACAAGCCAAGTTCTATAATGAAAATTCCCACTAGTATATGAAAGTGATAACTCAAGAGTCTCTCTATATGAAGAACATGGTGCTACTCTGAAGCACAAGTGTGGTAAAAGGATAGTAACATTGCCCCTTCTCTCTTTTTCTCTCATTTTTTTGTTTTTTTGTTTTTTGGTGGGCTTCTTTAGCCTCTTTTTTTATTTGGGCTTCTTTGGCCTCTTATATTTATTTTTAAAGTCCGGAGTCTCGTCCCGACTTGTGGGGGAATCATAGTCTCCATCATCCTTTCCTCACTGGGGCAATGCTCTAATAATGATGATCATCACACTTTTATTTACTTACAACTCAATACTACAACTCGATATTAGAACAAAGATATGACTCTATATGAATGCCTCTGGCGGTGTACCGGGATGTGCAATGATCTAGCATAACAATGACATCAAAAAACGGACAAGCCATGAAAACATCATGCTAGCTATCTTACGATCATCCAAAGCAATATGACAATGAATGTTCAAGTCATGTATATGATGATGATGGGAGTTGCATGGCAATATATCTCGGAATGGCTATGGAAATGCCATGATAGGTAGGTATGGTGGCTGTTTTGAGGAAGGTATATGGTGGGTTTATGGTACCGGCGAAAGTTGCGCAATATTAGAGAGGCTAGCAATGATGGAGGGGTGAGAGTGCGTATAATCCATGGACTCAACATTAGTCATAAAGAACTCACATACTTATTGCAAAAAACTATTAGTCATCGAAACAAAGTACTACGCGCATGCTCCTAGGGGGATAGATTGGTACGAAAGGACCATCGCTCGTCCCCGACCGCCACTCATAAGAAAGACAATCAATAAATAAATCATGCTCCGACTTCATCACATAACGGTTCACCATATGTGCATGCTACGGGAATCACAAACTTCAACACAAGTATTTTTACAATCCACAACTACCCACTAGCATGACTCTAATATCACCATCTTTATATCGCAATACTATTGCAAGGAATCAAATCTATCATATTCAGTGATCTACAAGTTTTATGTAGGATTTTATGACTAACCATGTGAATGACCAATTCCTGTCATATCTCTAAATAGATATAAGTGAAGGAAGAGAGTTTAATTCTTTCTACAAAATATATGCCCGTGCTCTAACAAATATAAGTGAAGCAAAAGAGCATTCTACAAATGATGTTTTTCTATGTAAAGAGAAACATGCAATCCAAACTTCAAATGATATAAGTGAAGGACATGAAGCATTCTATAAAGCCATACTCAAAAGATATAAGTGAAGTGCACAGAGCATTCTATAAATCAACAAAGGACTATCTCATACCAGCAAGGTGCATAAAAGAAAAAGTGAAAACTAAATGCAAAAGAGGCTCCAAGATCTGCACATATCGCATGAACGAAACGAATCTGAAAACATACCGATACTTGTTGAAGAAAGAGGGATGCCTTCCGGGGCATCCCCAAGCTTAGACGCTTGAGTCTCCTTGAATATTTACTTGGGGTTCCTCGGGCATCCCCAAGCTTGGGCTCTTGCCTCTCTTCCTTCTTCTCACATCGAGACCTTCTCGATCATCGAACAATTCATCCACACAAAACTTCAACAGAAAACTCGATAAGGTCGAACCAATTCATATATTGTTTTGGCATTGTATCTACTGTAGTATAACTTCTCCATGGCTTAATCCACTGATATAATTCGATAGTTTCATGAAAACAAGCAAACTATGCATCAAAAACAGAATCTGTCTAAAATAGAACAGTCTGTAATAATCTGAACATTCACCATACCTATGATACTCCAAAAATTCTACCAAAATTAGAAAAAATAAATCATTTGTATAGAAATACGGTGCAGAAAGTTTCAGAACCATTTGACGTTCCAGCAAAAAATGTAAATCGCACACTACAGCCAAAGTTTCTGTCCTGCACCGTACAAACCATCAGGCAAATGTAAACATCCTAAAGGCAAACCTTGGCACATTATTTTTATAATACAATGGAATTATACAAGGGGATAATTATTTTTGTTGAAAAGTTTCTGTAATTAAGATTCACAAAGTTTCCATGGGCATGAACAAAGTTCAAGGACGTCCCCCACTTTCACAATGCTCGTCTATCTCACTTTCACTTTTCTTTTTGAAAAGTTTTGGGTTCCCCTCTTTTTTTAAACTATATAAAAGCACACAACAAAAATAAATGACTCTCTAAAACTTCTGGATTGTCTCCCTGGCAGCGCTTTTTTTAAAGCCATTAAGCTAGGAATATAGTTCTCAAGTAATGGATCCACCCGGATCCCAAGGTATATCAAAGCCAATTTTAATTAACAATGGTTTGTAATTTAGTAGTGAGCACAAAGTGACATATATCAAGTAATGACGAAGTCTAACTCTTTTCCTATGCATCGGCATGTCATGAAAGAACAATTCATGCACACATAGTAAAGGCCAATGCATAGTATAAACAGTTTCTTGCAATTTTACCATGTTGGAAACATAGAGAGGTGGAGATATAGTTCCTCTTTCATAATAATTGCAAGTAGGAGCATCAAGCACATGCATATTATATTCATCAAAATCATCATGTGTAATAGTAAAATGCAACCCATCAATATAATCCTTAATAAGTGCAAACTTCTCCGATATAGTGTAGTTGGGAGAATTCAAAAAGATAATAGGACTATCATGCATGGGTGCAATAGCAACAATTTCATGTTTAACATAAGGAACTATAGCAAGTTCATCTCCATAAGCATAATTCATATTGGCATCTTGGCCACAAGTATAGCAAGCATCATCAAAAAGGGATATTTCAAGAGAATCAACGGGATCATAACATTGATCGTAGCAATCATCCTTCGGTAAGCACGAAGGGAAATTAAACAATGTATGGGTTGAAGAGTTACTCTCATTAGAAGGTGGGCACGGGTAGCTAATCCGCTCTTCCTCCTTTTGTTCTTCGCTCTCCTCATCATCTTTTTCATCCAATGAGCTCACAGTTTCATCAATTTCTTCTTCCATAGACTCCTGCAAAATATTAGTCTCTTCTTGGACAGCGGAGGAGTCCTCAATATATGGTTTAACATAGGCATTAGAAGCATAATTATCATAACAATATTCAAGTATGGCAATATTTTCAGACTTGTAAAGAGTAGCATCATACTTTTCAATCAAAGAAGCAATTTCATAAGCACCCTTAAAAGCAAAAAATTCTTTAATTTGTTGAACATCATAGTAATTATAAACACCCTTAGCATAAGAAGATACGATTCCATTATCACTAACAAACATTGGTAGGGAAGGTGTTTCTTAGGGTCTTCAGAACAACAAGTATAATCATATATTTCGCATAAATTCCAAACATAGCATTGCAAACGATGAATTTGATCCAGTAAACGTTTCCCTTTTTCAGATATACGGTGTCGAATATAACAAGAATGCTCATATAAAGATTTGCCCTCAACTAAGCTAGTTGGCATTTCAGCACGAGCACATAGGGATCGAAGATGATCCAACTAATAAGCTTCAGGAGTGTGATAGATTTTGAGTGGTTCTTCAACCATTGGTTCAGTAGGTACAGCTAATATTTTTGGTATTTTGCGTTTCCTACCCATAACTAAGGATATACAAGAACTAAGAACAACAAATAAAAATTACTTAGTGATAAAGCAAACAAGCATACACGAGAATATTTACCCCACGCTATGACTCCCCGGCAACGGCGCCAGAAAAAGGTCTTGATAACCCACAAGTATAGGGGATCGCAACAGTTTTCGATAAGTAAGAGTGTCGAACCCAACGAGGAGCTAAAGGCAGAACAAATATTCCCTCAAGTTCTATCGACCACCGATACAACTCTACGCATGCTTGATGTTCGCTTTACCTAGAACAAGTATGAAACTAGAAGTACTTTGTAGGTGTTGTTGGATAGGTTTGCAAGATAATAAAGATTTCGTAAATAAAAAGTAGGGGCTGTTTAGATAAAGACACAACTAAATTAGTTTTAGTAGAGAGATTTTTGTTACGAGAAAGTTATTTGTCCCTAGGCAATCGATAACTAGACCGGTAATCATTATTGCAATTTTATATGAGGGAGAGGCATAAGCTAACATACTTTCTATACTTGGATCATATGCACTTATGATTGGAACTCTAGCAAGCATCCGCAACTACTAAAGATCATTAAGGTAAAACCCAACCATAGAATTAAAGTATCAAGTCCTCTTTATCCCATACGCAAACAACCTAGTTACTCGGGTATGTGCTTCTGTCACTCACGCCACCCACCATAAGCATATCATGAACATATTGCAAACCCTACAGCGGGAATCCCTCATGCTTGCGCGACACGGAGAGCACCATAGGACAGCACCAATAATAAAACATGCAACTCAAACCAATCACGATCATCAAATAACCCATATGACAAAACGGATCTACTCAAACATTATATGATAGCCATATATCATTCGGAAATAATATATAGCGTTGAGAACCATGTTTAAGTAGAGATTACAGCGGGTAAGAGAGAGGTTACACCGCTTCATAGAGGGGGTAGGGTTGGTGATGATGGTGGTGAAGTTGTTGGTGAAGATTGCGGTGATGATGATGGCCCCCGCTGGCACTCCGGTGCCACCGGAAGCAAGGGGGAGAGAGCCCCCATCCTTATTATTCTTCCTTGACATTCTCCCTAGATGGGAGAAGGGTTTCCCCTCTGGTCCATGGCTTCCACGGCATGGGAGGGGGGATATCCCCTCCGAGATTGGATCTGTCTCTCTGTCTCTCTTTGTTTCTGCCTTCTCAGATTCTTCCCTTTCACCTTTGCTTATATTCCCGGAGATCCGTAACTCCGATTGGGCTGAAATTTTAACACGATCTCTATTCGGATATTAACTTTCTTGCGGCCAAATAAGGGCATCAACCGCCTTACGGGGTGGCCACGAGGGCCTAGGGCGCGCCCCCTGCCTCGTGGCCCCCTCGGGCATCGTCTCACGTTGGTTTTTCTTCCCCAAAATCTCATATATTCCAAAAAAATCTCCGTCGGTTTTTATCCCGTTTGGACTCCGTTTGATATGGATTTACTACGAAACAAAAAACATGCAACAAATAGGAACTGGCATTGGGCACTGGATCAATATGTCAGTCCCAAAAATAGTATAAAAAGTTGCCAAAAGTATATGAAAGTTGTAGAATATTGGCATGAAACAATCAAAAATTATAGATACGAAGGAGACGTATCAGTTGGTCACCTTATCACCACTCGACCGCCCCGCGCGTCTCCATCGGTTGGTCACCTCATAACCATTTCGTCGCTCCGCGCATAGCCAATCGGTAGGTCACCTCATAACCATTCGGCCGCCCTGCGCGCCACCATCGGTTGGTCACCTCATAACCACTCGGCCGCCCTGCGCGTCGCCATCGGTTGGTCACCTCATCACGACTCGGCCGCCCCGTGCGTCACTAGTCGGTTGGTCACCACATCACCACTCGGCCGCCCCGCGCGTCGCCATCGGTTGGTCACCTCATAACCACTCGGCCGCCCCGCGCGTTGCCACTCGGTTGGTCACCTCATCACCACTCGGTCGCCCCCGTGTGTCGCCTCTCGTTTGGTCACCTCGTCACCACTCACCTGCCCCATGCGTCGCCATCGGTTGGTCACCTCATAACCACTCGGCCGCTCCGCGCGTTGCCACTCGGTTGGTCACCTCATCACCACTTGGTCGCCCCCGTGCGTCGCCTCTCGTTTGGTCACCTCGTCACCACTCACCTGCCCCATGCGTCGCCATCAGTTGGTCACCTCATCACCACTCAGCCGCACCGTGCGTCGCCATTCGGTTGGTCACCTCATCACTACTCGGCCGCCCCGTGCGTCGCCATCGGTTGGTCACCTCATAACCACTCGGCCGCCCCACGCGTCGCCATTCGGTTGGTCACCTCATCACCACTCGTCCGCCCCGTGCGTCGCCATCGGTTGGTCACCTCATAACCACTCGGCCGCCCCACGCGTCGCCACTCGGTTGGTCACCTCATCACTACTTGGCCGCCCCCTACGTCGCCTCTCGGTTGGTCACCTCATCATCACTCGGCCGCCCCGCGCCTCACCGCTTGGTTGGTCACCTCATCACCACCCGGCCGCCCCACGCGTCGCCACTCGCTTGTTCACCTCATCACCACTTGGCCGCCCAGCGCGTCGCCACTCGGTTGGTCACCTCATCACCACTCGGCCGCCCTGCGCGTCGCCATCAGTTGGTCACCTCATCACCACTTGGCCGGCCCACGCGTCGCCACTCGGTTGGTCACCTCATCACCACTCGGCCGCCCCGCGCGTCGCCACTCGGTGAGACACATCAACATCAATCGGCCGCCACCCCGCATCGCCATTGGTTGAACACATCTCCACCACTTGGCCACTCGCGTGCCTTCAAACAGCTAAGTCATTCTACATGCACTACATTCTGTTATTTCCTCCTTCCCGAGTATCCCATAATTCAGACATCACGAAGACTCGAAGGCCACGCAGCCGAGTGTACCTCTATGCTGGGGTGCTTATTTTCACACACTTGCTTAGTACTTGTTATTTTAACACATACATCATTCACGAACACCATGTGTCGTTCTTCATTTCGAGTTTGCAGCGGTCCTCCGAGGCTGCAACTCAGTCGAAACACTACACTTCCATTTTATTTGAGCGAGTACACCAACGAGTTCAGTCGGATCCTTCACTTCGAAAAGTTCAAACGGATCCTTCGCTCTTTCAGACTCTTGCTAGTTAACCAGCAAGCCCCTTGCACTCACAGCGGGTGCCTATGGGTGTTATTTTCTGCACACTTCAAATTTCCTCAAAAAATTATTGTGTTGGCTTGTGCTGTTTTTCATACACAAGTTACGCGGCCATTCGATGGCCCTATGCGCCAACTTCATCGCTACTCAAACTCGGTCACCATACCGGTCTTAGCGCACCACAACACCGACCTTGTCGGTCCATTGACTTCAAACACATCCGGCCAACCCCTATGTGGAATCCTCTTCATTGTATCAATGATATAGACCTCGTTAGGCATGAGGCAGATAAGTCCCTTTCATAATCAAATCTCACACTTCACCATTTTGCGAGTTTGCCTCTTTCGAGCATCACTCGGATGCTTGTCCTCACCTTTGCCCGAGTCTGACTCGATGATTTGCAAATCATCCATTCAAAACTACATTTCTCGTATTCCGACATGTCCATTGTCGAAGCCTGTAGTACGCTCGGGGGATGCATCTCATTTGGAATGACACTCTCTTGAGTAGTCGAGTACTTCATCACCAGTCAGATCCTTCACTTCAACAAGTGCATTCGATCCGCCACTTTGACAAGTTTTATAATCACCCAGACGCTCTGCACGCCATCTTCATTCCTACTCAGACTCAGTTGTCATGCCGGTCTTGTTGTGTCGCAACCACGCTACACCGACCTCGTCACTACGTTAGCTTAGAAAGCATCTGGCTAACTCCTTTGAAGACCATTTCAACCACTAGGCCACTCCGTGTGTTGCCTCTCGGTTGTGCATGTCTTCACCACTCGGCCGCCCCGCGCATTGCCACTCAGTTGTGCAAGTCTTCATCATTTTGCCACCGCGCACATCATGACTCAGTCGCCCCACACGTTGCCACTCGGTTGGGCACGTCTTCACGACTAGGCCGCTCCGTGCGTCGCCTCTCGGTTGTGCATGTCTTCACTACTCGGCAGCCCCATGCATTGCCACTTAGTTGTGCGCCTCTTCATCATTTGGCCACCTCGCACATCATGACTCGGTCGCCCCGCGCGTTGCCACTCGGTTGAGCACGCCTTCACCACTCGGCTGCTCCACGTGTCGCCACTCGGTTGTGCACGTCTTCACCACTCGGCCGCCCCGTGCATCGTCACTCGGTTGTACACATCATCGTCCCTCGGCCGCCTCGCTTGTCACCATCAGTTGGATATGTCTTTACCTCTACACCCCCAACACGGGAATGACTAAGTTACTCATATTATCAAACCTCATATCACACTCTGTAGCAAGCTTACTTCTTTCGAGCATCACTCGGGGGCTACGCACAGCCGTTGGCCATGCCGCCCTTAGGGGTTATGCCCATTCAATCAACCCATTGATCACATCAGGAATATCATTCTGACCATACATGCTCGGTCTGCCAAAAATCTATAAGGGTAGTACTGTCTACTCGGACGATCACCCAAATCATTACTTGAAATCGTCTTCAAGACAGCAAAAGGGTGAAAACGACGCTCCTCTACGGATACACCTGACCCTTATCCTAGGCTCCAAGGCGTTAGTTTCACAAACTTGGACTCAGAGATGGCATGTGTTGGTGTTCCCCCGGGATAATGAGTGGCCCCTCTCCGGAGAGTCAGCCCACACACTAGCCTCGCCACTCAGGTTCGATGGCACGTCCATGTCAGACCACTAGTCTATCTCCTCCGGGAGACATACGAGTGCCACCAAGTTTTTCCTTGTAGTCAACATACCCCGATCAGTCAGGAAGCACGTCCACTCGGACCAATACCCCTTTGTTGCAAAAGGATGAAAACAAAGCTCCTCTACGGACACAATATACTCTTACAAATACCCCTTTCACGCAAAATCTAACGGTCAATATAAGAAGTACTACTGGAACGATTACTCCATGGAGTGTCCAGCTTTTTTCTACAGTCGGCAGTTTCAAAACCGAATTCATTCACCGTGCTGACAGCACGAAGATTCACCTGCTTGACCGAGTTCCAGGCTGAATTTATTCCATGCTGGGTCCACAAAGATGCATCCCATTGACTTAATTTCACACTAAAAGATATTTACCATGTCGATTGTGTGGAGGTTTACCAGGAGACTTAAACCCTCTGCCCGACTCATCTTGTCCGACAGAGGCTCGCGGACTACACCTAGTGGGTGCACTCTGCGTGCCCCCACTGGAAGAGAACTCAAAAAGAAACATTTTGCTCGATGCAAGACCAGCTCCAGATCACTCATGTGCTACTGGACTTCCGAGTCGAGGAAGGGCAAGCTCGACCAGTACTAGATCCTCAAGTACTAGTCGACCTCCCAGTCGGAGAGGATCAAGTTCTATCAGTATCAGCTAAGAAGATTTTTAGTTCTCTCAGACCCCCACCGACTGCCCTCAGTCGATGGCGGTCTCGTGGACTACACTCGGTGGGTGCACTCAGCGTGCCCCCACTGGAGTAATCTCCACTCGGTACAGCCGGACCGGTCCGAGTGGCGAACAACACACAAACAAGTTCTAAGGCTCCCGTCGGCTACCAAAAAAATTGCTATAAGGTGAGTTTAATGCTCCTCCATGGACCTGTTTTGAGACTTCTTCTAGGACTCAAAGCGTGAAACTCATAAGTTTGGATCTCGAACGGACTCGTATTGACGTTCCTCCGGGATAAGAATGGCATCTCTCTAAGAGAGCAGTCCATCCGTCAATCTTGTTGCAAATATTTGATGACACACCTACTCTGATCACGACTTAACCTCTTCTGAGAGATGAACGAATGTCACCAAATTGCTCCTCACGGGCACATAGCTCAGATCAGTCAAAAAGCGCAGTGCTGGAATCCATTGAGATTCTGTTCAAACCTTGGTTGTCTGAAAGCACGATAACGGGTACCGAGTATTTCTGAAATCACTCGGGACAAATCGTGTCATTCACAAACCCGTTCTACAAAATCGCAATAGATTTGGGGGCTAATGTTTGGGATACACATAACAGGTAGGCCCACAAAGGGTCGAAATACAATAAATCATGGGGTCCACATAACATGTGGGTCCAGATAAACCTCATATAGTGTACTATCCACTCAGACATATCAACGTACCGTCCACTCGTAAGACAGTCAACCATTCGGTCGTATGGCTCACTCGGATATGCGAAGACCAAGCAGTCGACAAGGTAGTCGAAACATGATTCTCATAGTGGAGGTTTCGTAGTGGGCTGACGTTATGGCATTCATGCCCCTCTTTGTAACATAGGAGGTGAGGGGTGGCGCACTCTATATAAGCCACTCCCACCACTACACTAGGGGTCTCTTTCCTCTCTCGTTTCTTCTCCCCCTCTCTCTGACCATTAGTCTCATGACTTAGCTGAGGCACGGGAATCTGTTCTCCTTGAATTGTAATCTTCGGATACATACTAAGATAAAACAAGCCTCTCCGGAGCACGAGACATAGGGTTGTTATCTCCACCGTGAGAGGCCCGAACTCGCTAAAATCACCATGTCACCCATTTGCATCTCGATAGATCATGCTGCTTTACCCTATCGCTTATTATTGTCAGAATCATTCCCATGATAGTAGCCGTGGTGAGTGACCGCCATAAACTTGGCCAAGGCTAGGTACCCAAGGATGGTGTTGTACGGCAGGAGGACGTGGGTGATGTCGAAGTCAATGAGCTCTGTGCGGTAGTTGTCACACTCGCTGAAGGTGATAGGGAGGCGGACCTGCCCTATCGGGGTGGTGGAGCCATCGGTCACCCCTAAGAAAGGCTTGGTAGGCTGCAGCTGATCGTATGGCACCTGTAGGCTGTTAAATGTCTCGACAAACATGACGTTGAGCCCTGCGCCACCGTCGATGAGGGTCTTGTTGACTTGAACGTTGCTGATGACGGGCGAGCCGAGCATCGAGAGGGCGCCGGCAGTCGCCGCGCACTTGAGCTGGTCTGCCGAGCTGAAGGTGATGGCACACTTGGACCATCGGATCGAGCGCGTGGCCTCAAGGCTATGAAGGGCCGCGTTCACCTCATGAGAAAACTGCTTGAAGACACGCTGAGAGGCTGGGCCTTGAGCACCACCCAAGATGCAGGCGATGGCGCGTGGCTCTTGGAATCCCCCAGCCCCCTCGTCCTAATGGTGGTCGTCGTTTCTCCTTGGTGGCGGCGACAACGGAGGGAAGCCAGCGTTGCCCTAAGGGCGGTCCTCACGAGGTTGCTCCCTCCAGGGCCCTTGCGAGGCTGGTGTTGCTAGTGGTCCTCATGAGGCCGGTCACGCCACTCCTGGCGGGGGCAGCGGTCGTCCCAGTGTCCTCCGCTTCGTCCACCTCCTCGGCCGAACCTCGGTCGTTGCGCTCGGGGGGTCGAACGAAGCCCCCATCTCGGATGGCCTTGGGCTCCTGACAGTCGCTGGTGTTGTGGCAGTGAACATTGTGGAAGGCGCGGAATGGGCGGTTGGCCCTGGATGATTCGGAGCGGTCGCAGCCGCGCTTCATCTCTGGCTCCGCCGCAAGCACGGGAGCTCCCGTGTGCTTCACGTCCTTGACCTTTGCCTTCTTGTCCTCCTGGTCAGTAGCTGGGAGCTCAAGGAGGGAAAAGTGCCCCTCCTCGGCCCTTGCGCACTTGGTTCCCATGCTGAACATCTCCAGGGCCGAGCATAGCTCCTCGTGGATGGCGAGCTCCTCCTTCATCCTGTCATCGCGGACGCCATCAGAGAACACAGAGATGATGGCCTCGTTTGTCACCTTGGGAATCTTGAGGTGGATGATGTTGACGCACTGGATGTACTTCTACAGGGTTTCCCCTGGTTGCTACTTGATGCGTCGCATGCCACCTGCGGCCGGCGGGTGGTCTCGAGTGCCTTGGAAGTTGGCGACGAAATGCTCGCACATCTCGCCCCAGGAGGAGGTCGATCCCGTGGGCAAGTTCAGGAGCCATGAGCACGCGCTATCCTTGAGGGCCATGGGAAACCAGTTCGCCATGACCTTCTCGTCTCTGTTGGCTTCCTCGATGCTCAGCTCGTAGAGCTGCAAGAACTCCGCGGGGTCAGGGTTTCCGTCGTAGCGCGGAGGCAGGTCTGGCTTGAACTTGCCTAGCCAGACGATGGTGCACAGCTCAGGAGTAAAGGCTCGACAGAATTCTGTGGTCACCGAAGCCCGTCGCGGTGGCGGAGCCTGATCCTGGAATCCACGCACCGCCACCGCAGGAGGCGCGCGGTCTTGACGCAATGGTGCTGGGAGTGCAGGAGAGTTTTCTTATGGCCTAGGGACTTCGTGGTAGCCTCCTTCTTCGTGCGCAGGCGCCCGGTGTGGCGGTTCACGCTGCAGGACTGCGCGTCTTGGCGCTAGGGCGCCGTCTTGATGCGGAGGCGGCAGAGGCGCTCCGTGAGCCGTGTGTCTTGGTGTGAGGGTGCCGTCTTGATGCGAAGGCGGCGGATGCGCACTGTGAGCTATGTGGCCCGCAGCTGGGGGTGGGCGAGGTAGCGAGAGAGACGGTGCAGGAGAGCCTCCGACAGCACTGACGAGCTCGGTGATGTGGTCCAGCCAGTCGTTGTAGAGGTCATCGATCGGGAGGTAACACAGGAGCTCGCGTGCCATGAGCAGCGCGGCCTGCGCGGCCATGGGCATGCGACGGGCGTGGGATGACGAGCCGGTCGGAGTCAGCGGTGGGATGGCGGTATGTCCGACCCGCTGCATGAAGGGGTGCAGCGATGAAGCTTGCTACTCGTTTGCTGCCAGGCCGGCGGCAGCATTGGCAGCAAGTGATGGAGAACGGCGGGAAGGTCCGCCAACGGGCGCTAATACTTCCATTTTGCATCATGCTTTTATATTGGTATTTACTGCATTATGGGCTGTTATTACACATTTATCACAATACTTATGCCTTTTCTCTCTTAATTTACAAGGTTTACATGAAGATGGAGAATGCCGACAGCTGGAATTCTGGGTTGGAAAAGGAGCAAATATTACAGACCTATTCTGCACAACTCCAAATGTTTTGAAACTCCACGAGAGACGGTTTTGGAATATATAAAAAATATTGGGTGAAGAAAGCACCAGATGGGGGCCACCCACCGTCCACGAGGGTGGGTGGCGCGCCCCTGCCTCGTGGACCACCTGGCAGGCCCCTGATGCCCATCTTCTGGTATAAGGTGTCTTTTGCCCTGGAAAAAATAAGAAGCAAGCTTTCGGGACGAAGCGCCGCCGTCTCGAGGCGGAACCAATCTAGGGCTCTGGTGGAACTGTTATACCAGGGAATCATCCCTCCGGGAGGGGGGAAATCGTCACCATCGTCATCACCATCAATCCTCTCATCGGGAGGGGGTCAATCCCCGTCAACATCTTCAACAACACCATCTCCTCTCAAACCCTAGTTCATCTCTTGTATCCGATCTTTGTCTCAAAACCTCAGATTGGTACCCGTGGGTTGCTAGTAGTGTTGATTACTCCTTGTAGTTGATGCTAGTTGGTTTATTCGGTGGAAGATTATATGTTCAGATCCTTTATGCATATTAATACCCCTCTGATTATGAACATGAATATGATTTGTGAGTAGTTACTTTTGTTCCTGAGGACATGGGAGAAGTCTTGCTATAAGTAGTCATGTGAATTTGGTATTCGTTTGATATTTTGATGAGATGTATGTTGTCTTTCCTCTAGTGGTGTTAAGTGAACGCCGACTACATGACACTTCACCATTATTTGGGCCTGGGGGAAGGCATTGGGAAGTAATAAGTAGATGATGGGTTGCTAGAGTGATAGTGTCAGGACCCCGACTCAATGCCACATCGATCTAGCATGTAACACCTCATATCACTTTGCGGCCTCACGCACGGTATTCCCACGGGTGTCGCCTTACCTTTGCCCGGGACCGTTTGCGCCTTTTGGCACACGTATATGACAGTGTCGCTAGCATCCATATGATAAGGAGCCCGGGCTGACATGGCTAGTCGTAAACCCAAAGTGGCACAGACTTACAGGGACAGGCATCCATGACCCAGCATCGAACGTGTCGGTCATCAGCGAGTGAATCCAGGCTGTAGCACTGGGCTAGCAGGACTCCGGTGAACCGGGCTGTAGCGGGCTAACAGGACTCCGGTATTCATCGCGTGACATTTCCCCGAAGGGACAGACACAAGAACGAAGAAGGACACATGCCGGCCAGCCTAAGTGTTCCGGAGCAGTAGCAAGCTACCATGGCTCGGTGGAAACACTAGGAGACATTTCCCGGTAAGAGAGGCTACTAAAGATAAACAACTAGATAGTCAGATCCCACACATACCAAGCATTTCAATAACATACACACAATATGCTCGATATGTGCAAACACAACATGGCATCACAACATGACTCTATGACTCAAGTATTTATTCAATAGGCTCCGAGGAGCGAGATATTACAAACATGAGTCTCATGACCCAACATTCAGAGCATACAAATCAAAGCACAAGCGGAAGCTCAACATGTCTGAGTGCAGACATCTACAAATGAAAAAGACTGAGAAGCCTGACTATCTACCAGATCCTGCTGAGGGCACAAGATCGTAGCTGAGGTATCAAGCTAAACGTCGAAGACCACGTGGAACTACTAGTGAGACTGAGGTCTCTCTGCAAAAACATAAAATAGGCAAATGTGAGTACAAATGTACCCAGCAAGACTTACATCAGAACTAACTACATATGCATCATTAACAACAAAGGGGATGGTGGGGTTTAACTATAGCAAGCCAGCTTTGACTCGGTGACTATCGTAAACTACGACTGCAAGCAACTCTTTTGAGGTGGCGCACACGAGTCCACATATTCACCATATCAATACACCACTATGGACCCGCTCCCGTCTCCCTACGAGAATGCCATCCATAGTACTCACGCTTATCTTGCGTATTTTAGAGTATCCACTTTCACTTGTCTATGAACTGTTATAGGCAACCCAGAAGTCCTTTACCGCGGACACGGCTATTCGAATAGATGATGTTAACCCTGCAGGGGTGTACTTCTTCATACATGTTTCCACCACTTAGCGTCTGCACACGACATGTGCTCGGCAGACTTCAAGCGAAAGCCGACGTGGGTGTAGACCACGACCTACCTAAACACTCAAGTCTCTAGTCCAGGTTTATCGCCTATTCGGGTTCCATCCATGAGGAGATTCGACCGGAGTTTCGCTCATAGCCCCAAATGATGTGAACAGCGTTCCCGAGACACCAAACGGGCGCCCGGTACACCGTGCCACGTGCCTACCGCATCACAGCCCACCCCTCCGGTCAGCGCTGCCCACGGCCTCCAGCATACTACAAACACCAGAAACTACTAGCAACTCCTGGACAGAGGACAAGGGTGAATAAGAAGTCGAGCGGGGTCATATTTCAGGGCCCAATGTATGGTAGTAGCTGAATCATGGATCACAAACACAGAGCTCAGTTCCTGAGGACGGCTTCAATGAGACAACCCACCATGTACTCCTACATGGCCTCTCACCGCTACCTTTACCAAATCGTGTTCACACACTTAGCTCACACACAGTAGGACATGTTCACACACCTCTGATTCATCCCCGATGAATCAGACCTGACTCAACTCTAAGCAGTAGCAGGCATGACAAACAAACATGAATGAGTAGGCACAACAGGGCTCAAACAACTCCTACTCATGCTAGTGGGTTTCATCTATTTACTGTGGAATGACAGGTCATGCAAAGGATAAAGGGGTTCAGCTACCGCAGCAAGTAACAGATGAATCGGTGTTGTCCTAATGCATTAAAAGAGAGCAGGGCGAGAGAGTAGGATTGTATCGGAATGAACAAGGGGGCTTTGCTTGCTTGGCACTTCTGAAGATAATATAGCTCTTCATCGGTGTCATCGATCACATCGCCGGTACACGTCTATCGAGAGGGGACAACACCGGCAAACACAGAAGAAACACGATCAATGCAATGCACAATATGATGCATGCTATGACATGGCAATATGAATGTGTTTTGGGCTAATGCACCTACCTATGATTTAAATGAAGTTGGTTTGAATACATGATTCAAACTCCAGCTCCATATATGATTATTTAAATGCCCTTTATTTGTTTTGAACAAAACAGAGGACAAACATTGTTCAAGCATGCATGAAAATGGTACAGATGGATTCCTTGAATTTTTTTGATAATTTTTCATATATAAATTATTTCATTCTGACTTACGGTTGATTTTCTATGATTTATTGAAGTTTGGGGTATTTTCTGAAATTTATAAATCATTTCCTGATTTATTTTAATTCCAGAAATACTTATTGCGTCAGCATTGCGTCACTATGACGTCAGCAGGTCAACATACGCTGCTGCTGGTCAAACCTGACCAGTGGGGTCCACTGGTCAGTGACTGGAGCTGGTTAGTGCCGCTGACATATGGGCCCGGTCAACGGCCACGTCAACTTGGTCAAAACTGACGCGTGGGGCCGCTCTGGTTTAGTTAATCCTAAACAGATATTAAACTGGGGTTAATTAGGGCGTGGGGCCTAGGTGTCAGTGACACGGTGCGGTGTTTAGTGGCTAATTAGGCCAGCCACGTCAGCAAGTGACGCCGGCGACCACGGCGACGGCGAGACCTCGCCGGAGTTGCTCGGGACGGCGCTACAGCCCGCGGCTGGTCGCGCTGAGGGCACCGAGAGGGAGCCCGTGCTCCCGCGCATCTAGGGGCGCACACAGCTGGGCACAGGGAGGCCGGGGTCGACGGCGGCGACCACTTAGGCGGCGGCCGGAGCTACGGCAACGACGGGTTAGGCGATGCAGGGCGCCAGGGGAGGCGTTGGTGAGTGCTATGTGCTCCTGGGACTGTGGTGAGCACGACGGTGGGCTCGAGAACGAGCTGCGGTGGCTGTGGCCACGGCCACGCCATGGCCGGCGGCGAGAAACTCTCGGCCGCGGTGGGAGATGGAGCTAGGGGGCGAGAACGGAGGGGGCGAGCACAGGAGAAGCAGCGGAGGCTCACAGCGGATCCATTCGAGGCGGAGATGAGGCCGGGGACGGTCCGGAGCCGACGAATCGGGCGACGGCGACCGGCGGGTCCGAGGAGGGGAAAAACGTCGGGGCGGCGCTTCGGGGGCTTCTGGAGGGGCGTGGCTCGGTGAGGTGGGTCGAGGACGGAGTGGCGGAGCTTGTGGGCTAGTCGGGGAAGCGAGGGAGGCCCGGTGGCTGTGGTGGCAGTGGACGGCGGCGACGAGCTCCGCTCGGTGGCTGCGTGCGAGAAACAGAGGAGGGGGGGAGGAGCGAGGAGAGTGAGAGAGCATCGGGGGGGTTGCGTGGCGTCGCGGGAGGCGACCAGGGCGACGAGGGGGTAGCCAGGCAGGCAGGGAGGAGCTGGCGCAGCTCGCCTGCGCGCCGGGCACGCAGCTGCTTCGGGACGAGGGGAGGAAGACGACGGAGGGGCTGCAGTGGTGGGCTGGGCCGGCCAGCTGCAGTGCTGGGCCGGTTGGCTATCAGGTGAGCGCCAGGTAAGATTCTCTCTCTCTTGTTTTATATTTCTGTTCTGTTTTTCTTTTATTTAATCTCTTTTGCCATTGTTTTGAATTTAAACAAATTCAAACAATGCCAAAAACTCCTCTGAATATTTTTATTTTGCTAGATGGACTTTTCCAAAGCTCATAAAATATTTCAGGGGTATTTGAAATTATATTCTAATTATATGAATATAATTCAAATTCAAATAGCTAATGATTTAAATTCAAAGTCCCAAAAATAAATCCTTAAAAATGTTCAATATTTTGGTTGGGACCAGAACCCTTGCCAAAAATTATCAAACATTTAAGAAGAGCATTTTGGAACAATGAATGAGATTTTAGGGTTTTTGCCCTTCTTTTATTTAAGTTTTTGAGGCTTCCAATTTCCTTAGTTCAAGTTTCAAAATTTAAACATGATGCAAACACTAGGCAGCACCAGAAGCTAGGGATGTGACAACTCACCCCCACTAAACAAAAATCTCGTCCCGAGATTCAAGCGTAGGGTAAGGTGAAGGGGGAACGCAAACTAGCACAATCTTCACGATCCAGGTTGC
The DNA here is from genome assembly GCF_018294505.1 of Triticum aestivum. NCBI lineage: Eukaryota > Viridiplantae > Streptophyta > Magnoliopsida > Poales > Poaceae > Triticum > Triticum aestivum. Next base: position 328,891,609 of record NC_057800.1, on the reverse strand, counting down.
ATTTCATAAGAACCTTGATTCGATCATCATCTTGTCTCGACGTCTTGCTCTGGGAACTCCAACCAACATGACAACAAGAGGAGAAGGGAACTCTAGAAGGATCAATCTTCTCGAAGGTCGAACAACTCAGGATTAACTCTCGGAATGAGACGTAGCAACATCTCTCGAGCTGAGAGACGAAGCACACCTCTAGAGGGATGGAGTGGAACAGATGATGAGGGTTCACTAGGTAGACAACAATTTCACACTTAAAAGGGTGGTAAACGATTGTCAACGTAGCGAGGAGTTGAGTTGCCATGACTCGTGGGTTATCAAGACTATTTTCTGGCACCGTTGCCGGGGAGCATAGCTCTATTCTTTGAGTCACTTGGGATTTATATCTTCTTATCATTATGAAGAACTTGAGAGATCCAGAAACCAAGATTTATCCCTCAACTACGAGGGGAGGTAAGGAACTTCCATCTAGCTCTGCACTTGATTCACCTTCTGTTTTGAGTAACCTTGCGACACCTAAACTTGCTTCTGCTATTCGTTTTGATATGTCGCATGTTATTGATGATGCCACTTCTGCTATGCATTATAATTATGATGAAACTACTTCTATGCTTGATACTACTGTGCCACTTGGTGAATTTCTTGAGGAACAACTTGCTAGGGTTAGAGAGAATGAAATTATTGAAACTGATAATATTGACGAAAGTGATGATGAAGACCCTCCCCCTAATAAATATGAATCACCTGTTATTCCTGAGGGTTATGTTTTTTGGAAAAAGAAGCTGCTCTAGCTATTTTAGCTTGCAAAGATAGATATGAGCTCAAGAGGTTATTAGCTAAATGGAAGCAGCAATCTCTTAATGCTAGAATGAAACCTGACCCTGCTTTTGCTATTCACCTATCTGTGTTACTGATAAGGATTATGAATTCTCTGTTGATCCTGATATAATTACTTTGGTTGAATCTGATCCTTTTCATGGCTATGAATCTGAAACTATTGTGGCACATCTTAGTAAATTAAATGATATAGCCACCCTGTTCACTAATGATGAGAAATCTCTCTATCTTTATATCCTTAAAATATTTCCCTTCTCATTAAAGGGTGATGCTAAGATATAGTTTAATTCTCTTGATCCTAGTTGTGTGCGTAGTGCCCAGGATATGATTTATTACTTATCTTCTAAATATTTCCCTGCTCATACGAAACAAGCTGCTTTGAGGGATATATATAATTTTGTGCAAATTGAAGAAGAGAGTCTCCCACAAGCTTGGAGGAGGCTGATCAAGTTACTTAATGCTTTGCCTGATCATCCTCTCAAGAAAAATGAAATACTTGATATCTTTTATAATGGACTAACTGATACTTCCAGAGATTACCTGGATAGTTGTGTTGGTTCTGTTTTCAGGGAAAGAACACCGCATGAAGCTGAAATTCTCTTGAATAATATGTTGAAAAATGAAAATAACTGGACACTTCCTGAGCCTATTCCTAAACCAACTCCGAAGAAAAGAGGTGTTCTATTTCTCAGTCCTGAAGATATGCAAGAGGCAAAGAAATCTATGAAAGAAAAAGGTATTAAAGCTGAAGATGTTAAGAATTTACATCCTACTAAAGAAATATATGGTCTTAATTTACCACCTGTTGAAGAAACATATGATCTTGATCCATGACCTATTGAAGAAACTCATGGTCTTGATAACCCGACACAGGTAGTAAAGGTAAATTCTCTCTATAGATATGATAAAGCTGAAATCCCTCTTACTATGTTTGCTAGCCCATGCTTAGATGAGTTTGATAAATTTATGGTTAAGCAAGAACACTTCAATGCTTATTTTGGTAGAGAATTAAAACGCGATTCAAATATGCTTGAACACTTGGGTGATTATATGGCTAATGTCAAAGGTGAACTTAAACTTATTAGCAAACATGCTTCTATGGTTACCACTCAAGTATAACAAGTACTTAAAGCTCAAAATGATTTGCTCAATGAATTGAATAGTAAGAATAATGATAATGTTGTTAGAGTCATGACTAGAGATGGTAAAATGACTCAGGAACCTCTGTATCCTGAAGGCCACCCTAAGAGAATTGAGCAAGATTCTCAGAGAAATAATATAGATGCACCTAGTCCTTCTAAAAGGAAGAAAAAGAAAAATGGTAGGACTTTGCATGCTTCTAGTGAACCTATTGCTAAAACACCTGAGAATCCAAATGACATTTCTATTTCTGATGCTGAAACACAATCTGGTAATGAACCTGAAACTAGTGATAATGTTCATGATGATGCTCAACCTAGTAATGATAATGATATAGAAATTGAACCTGCTATTGATCTTGATAACCCACAATCAAAGAATCAACATTATGATAAGAAAGACTTTGTTGCTAGGAAACATGGTGAAGAAAGAGAAGCATGGGTTCAGAAACCCATGCCTTTTCCTCCCAAACCATTCAAGAAAAAGGATGATGAGGATTTTGAGTGCTTTGTTGAAATGATTAGACCTATCTTTTTGCGTATGCGATTAACTGATATGCTTAAAATGAATCCTTATGCTAAGTACATGAAAGATATTGTTACTAATAAAAGAAAGATACCGGAAGCTAAAATTTCCACCATGCTTGCTAATTATACTTTTAAGGGTGGAATACCAAAGAAACTTGGAGATCCAGGAGTACCCACTATACCGTGCTCCATTAAAAGAAACTATGTCAAAACTGCTTTATGTGATCGTGGAGCCAGTGTTAGTGTTATGCCTCTCTCTTTATATCGTAGACTTTATGCAAATGGCTGATAAATCAACCGCTATACCTGTCGGTATTTGTGAGGATGTGCCTGTTGTGGTTGCAAACGTTACTATTTTAACGAACTTTGTTATTCTTGATATTCCCGAGAACGATAGTATGTCTATTATTCTTGGAAGACCCTTTTTGAATACTATAGGGGCTGTTATTGATTGCACTAAAGGCAATGTCACTTTTCATGTTAATGGTAATGAGCATACGGTATACTTTCCGAGGAAACAACCTCAAGTTCATAGTATCAACTCTATTGGAAAAATTCCATCGATTATTATTGGAGGTTTTGAATTTCCTCTACCTACTGTCAAAAAGAAATATGATATTCCTATTATTGGGGATGTGCATATCCCCGTTGAGGTAACATAGTGTTATTCAAAATTTCTCCGGTTCCATGTTATTCGGAATGAGTTTGTTAACAAGACTTGATCAACCCTGTTAATGGATTCCTTTCGATGATCATGAGATGGATGAATTCAGAAAACACAACTCTCCGTACCCTACTTTTACTTTCTGTTATTCATATTAAATAAAATAAAAATAAGTATTTTTCGTCTGTTATCTGATTTATCCGTGCAATATAAAAATACCCCGAAAATAAAAGTTCCCCAAATGCCCTGAAAATTAAATATGACTTTCCTGGAATATTTGAAAATATTTGGACTGAGAACACAACAGGGGGGCATCCACCTGGCCACGAGGGTGGAGGGCGCGCCCTACCCCCTAGGCGCGCCCCCTGCCTCGTGGGCCCATGGTGGCTCCCCTCCACTTATTCCTGCACCCACAGACTTCTTCTTCCTCCCATAAACACCAATATCCAGCTCAAGCATGAGTTCTAGCTCATTTTGCTGCGATTTTCGATCTCCTTGCTCAAAGCACCTCTCACAAAACTACTGGGGGGATTGTTCCTTGGTATGTGATTCCTCCATTGGTCCAATTAGTTTTTGTTCTAGTGCTTTATTCATTGCAAATTTGTGTTGCCTAGGTGACCCTGTTCTTGAGCTTGCATGTTAAATTTATATGGTCCCAAATAGTTCTAATGCATGATATAGGCTCTAGGCACTTGTAGGAGTTGTTGCTATCAATTTTGTTGAGCTTGGCTCAATTTTATTTGAAGTTACTAAAAATTTAAGAATTTTTCATAAAATCATGAAGAGATTTTTGAGGGGCTCATCGAGCCGAAACTCGAAGGAAAAGCAAAATGAAAAAGAAGAGAGGCCTAAATATAATCTGCCTCACACCACGGAGGTTCGGCCGTGTGAATGGCCTTCCGATGATTTCTTGAGAGCATCCGGGATTTATGATGATTTTTATGAATTGGCTGAGAATGCAGGCCTCGCCGCCTTCCTCCACGACCAACGTGAACAGTATCTCTTACTCACCAATATCATTGTGCAAAACTTTCATTTCCATGCTAGGAGCTCACCACCTACGGTGGACTTTTATTTATATGATGAGCATAAGGAGATGTCACTTTATGATTTTTGTTGGGTTTGTTTGATCCCCTTCGAGGGCATAATAGAGGAACCACACCGCGGTGATGTGGATGGGTTTATTGATACCATCACTGTAGGGGAAACGAGGAAGGTTTCCGATGCACGAATCACTAGCATACATTTTCCTGTTTTACGCTACTTTGTAATATTTGCTAGTCGTTGCTTAATTGGTCGCGGAAACTGTGGAAACCTTAGTGTTCTTGATATAATTATTTAGTTCCACGGTTTATTCTGTGATAACTCTGTTAGTATGGGCGATATTATTGCTAAACGGTTAAGTCTGAACCGTACAAAGGGCCCCATCTTTGGAGGCATCTATGCTTCACGCCTAGCTGCACATTTTAACATACCTATTAGGCATTGTGAGAAGGAAGAAAAATTGCTGCCCCCTGTTTATTTAGATTATAAGAGTATGGTGGCATACAATTTTATTGTTAAGAATAGGGAAGGGGAGCTTAAATACAAATTGTTCTTTGATAAACATCATCTTGAGACTATTACCCTGCCTGCTCCTTCCTTGTTTGATTTATCTGCAGGACAGTACCTTGTTCCCTTAGAGGCTATTCAGCCTACTGGAACCCTACATTAGCCACAGAGCAAGAGTCGGAACCACAAGTTGACCCTCCACGACAGTCTAATTACCAGTGGGATCCGGAGATTATTGCCAACCAGTGGCAATCAGAGTCTTCTTCTTTGCAGTACGACCCCAACTATTACTATGGATATCCGCCAGGCCAGCCGTGGACATAAACCAACTTAGGCCAAAAGCCTAAGCTTGGGGGAGTACGTATTTCCCACCGACATTATATTCATGTTCACACACTCATGGCTAGATGTCGGTGCTCATACTTTTTCATTGTAATATCCATGCTGGTTTATTTCCTTTTTATTCTTTCTTCTTGTGTGTTTAATAAACCTTATGAAAAAACGAAAAATTAGTTGTAGCTTTTAATTAGTTTACTTTCCATGCTTGTAGTAGTAATTAAAAAGAAAACCCAAAAAAATTTCCTATTCTTCTTTTGCTTATTGGGAGCTTTCCCGTGTAAATAGTTTTATTTCTTTTCTTCTCTTTGGGGTTCGATAGGAGAAGTCCATGATTAAATTGTTGAAGTGGCTCTTATATGCATTATTGTTGATCTGATAAAAGAGCCCATATTGCCTTGTCTTCTCCTGTTTATTGAATGCTTGTAGATTCCAGCTTAGTCCAATGCACGTGCACTATTATTATTATCCACATCGTTCGGTCGTGCAAGTGAAAGGCAATTATGACGATATATGATGGACTGATTGAGATGAGAAAAGCTGGTACAAACTTGACCTCTCTTGTTTTTGTAAATATGATTAGTTCATCGTTCCTGATTCAGCCTATTATGAATAAACATGTTTACAATGACAACTGGAGATCATAGTTGCTTATGCGATGCTTAATTAGCTAGGAACGTATAATGGTTTACCTTGCGTGCCAACAAGCTATTAAAATGGTTGTGATGTGGTATGATAGAATGGCATCCTCTTTTGAACGATTCGAGTGACTTGACTTGGCACATGTTCACGCATGTAGTTGATACAAAATCAACAAAGCCTTCACAATATTTATGTTCATGGTGCATTATATCCTACTAATGCTTGCATTCGGTGTTGATTAATTTTAATGCATGTTCATGACTGTTGTCGCTCTCTAGCTGGTCGGTTCCTAGTCTTTTTCTAGCCTTCACCTGTACTAAGCGGGAATACTGCTTGTGCATCCAAATCCATAAACCCCAAAGTTATTCCATATGAGTCCACCATACCTACCTATATACGGTATCTACCTACCGTTCCAAGTAAATTTGTATGTGCCAAACTCTAAACCTTCAAATAAATATCCTGTTTTGTATGCTCGAATAGCTCATGTATCAACTAGGGCTGTCTGTATCTTCCATGTTAGGCGGGTTATTCTCAAGAGGAGTGGACTCCGCTCCTCACTCACAAGAAAATGGCTGGTCACCGGGATGCCCAGTCCCATGCTTTATGCAAATCAAATCAAAATAATTGTAAACAAAACTCCCCATGGGACTCTTGTTAGTTGGAGGCACTCGTTGTTTCGAGCAAGCCATGGATTGATGCTTGTTGGTGGAGGGGGTATAAACTTTACCATTCTGTTTGGGAACCACCTATAATGTGTGTAGCATGGAAGATATTACCACCTCTTGGTTATTATGTTGACAATGAAAGTGTACCACACAAAATATTATTCACCTCTATTTCAAAACCGAGCTCTGGCACCTCTACAAAAACCCACTTCCCTCTGCGAAGGGCCTATCTATTTACTTTCATGTTGAGTCATCGTTCTCTTATTAAAAAGCACCAGTTGGAGAGCACCGCTGTCATTTGCATTCATTACTGTTAGTTTACATTTAGTATGACTTGACTGGATCTCTTTTACCATGAGTTACAATTTCTAGTCAGTCCTTGATCTTTAAAGGTGCTCTACATTTATGTTTTGCGGTATCAGAATGGGCTAGCGAGATACCATCTTGTTATATCATATTATGATTGTTTTGAGAAAGTGTTGACATCCGAGATTTATTATTATTGCTCGCTAGTTGATTATGCCATTGATTTGAGTAAACAGAAGACCTAGGCGTTATTGTGAATATGGTTAGTTTATAATCCTTGCTGAAAACTTGAATGCTTGCTTTACATATTTACAACAACAAGAGCAAATAGATTTTGTAAAAAGAATTCCTTATCACTTTCAGTTTGTCAACTGAATTGCTTGAGGACAAGCAAAGGTTTAAGCTTGGGGGAGTTGATACGTCTCCGTCGTATCTACTATTCCAAAAACTTTTGCCCTTGTTTTGGACTCTAACTTGCATGATTATAATGGAACTAACCCGGACTGATGCTGTTTTCAGCAGAATTGCCATGGTGTTATTTATGTGCAGAAACAAAAGTTCTCGGAATGACCTAAAACTTCACGGAACGTCTATTTGGAAATAATAAAAAATCCTTGCAAAAGATGATGACCATGGGGCCCACACCCTAGCCACGAGGGTGGGGGCGCGCCTGCCCCCCTGGGCGCGCTCCCTACCTCGTGGGCCCCCTAGAGCTCCTCCGACCTCAACTCCAACTCTATATATTTGCTTTTGGGTAGACAAAAATCAGAGAGAAGGATTCATCATGTTTTACGATACGGAGCCGCCGCCTAGCCCTAAAACCTCTCGGGAGGGCTGATCTGGAGTCCGTTCGGGGCTCCGGAGAGGGGAATCCGTCGCCATCGTCGTCATCAACCTTCCTCCATCACCAATTTCATGATGCTCACCGTCGTGCGTGAGTAATTCCATCGTAGGCTTGCTGGACGGTGATGGGTTGGATGAGATTTATCATGTAATCGATTTAGTTTTGTTAGGGTTTGATCCCTAGTATCCACTATGTTCTGAGATTGATGTTGCTATGACTTTGCTATGCTTAATGCTTGTCACTAGGGCCCGAGTGCCATGATTTCAAATGTGAACCTATTATGTTTTCATCAATAAATGAGAGTTCCTAATCCTATCTTGCAAGTCTATAGTCACCTACTATGTGTTATGATCCGGCAACCCCGAAGTGACAATAATCGGGACCACTCCTGGTGATGACCGTAGTTTGAGGAGTTCATGTATTTACTGTGTGTTCATGCTTTGGTCTGTTACTCTATTTTAGGAGGCCTTAATATCCCTTAGTTTCCGCTAGGACCCCGGTGCCACGAGAGGGTAGGGCAAAAGATGTCATGCAAGTTCTTTTCCATAAGCACGTATGACTATATTTGGAATACATGCCTACATTACATTGATGGATTGGAGCTAGTTCTGTGTCACCCTAGGTTATGACTGTTACATGATGAACCGCATCCGGCATAATTCTCCATCACTGATCCATTGCCTACGAGCTTTCCATATATTGTTCTTCGCTTATTTACTTTTCCGTTGCTATTGTTACAATCACTACAAAATACCAAAAACATTACTTTTTTATCGTTACCTTTTGTTACCGTTACCACTACTATCATATTACTTTGCTACTAAACACTTTGCTACAGATATTAAGTTTCCAGGTGTGGTTGAATTGACAACTCAGCTACTAATACTTGAGAATATTCTTTGGCTCCCCTTGTGTCGAATCAATAAATTTGGGTTGAATACTCTACCCTCAAAAACTGTTGCGATCCCATATACTTGTGGGTTATCACTAGTGCGAGTGCAATACCTCATTCTTTATATGAAGAAATTATGCATGATATTGCACTTGCTGAGATAGAAGATATTGATGTTACAATTAAGCTTGCCAATAGAGATACTATTTCACCAGTTGGTAGAGATGTTGAAGTCTTATGTGGGAAACTGAAATATCCTACTGATTTTCTTGTTCTTGGTTCCCCACAATATGACTTTTGTCCCATTATATTTGGTAGACCCTTCTTGAATACTGTTAATGCTAAGATAGACTGCGAAAGGATATTGTTTCTGTTGGTTTAGGGGATATGTCTCATGATTTTAATTTTGCTAAATTTCGTAGACAACCCCATGATAAAGAATTGGCTAGGAAAGATGAAATTATTGGTCTTGCTTCTGTTTCCGTGCCTCCTAATGATCCCTTAAAACAATATTTGCTAGACCATGAAAATGATATGTTCATGAATGAAAAGAAGGGAAATAGATGAAGTATTATTTAAATAGGGACCTATTTTGAAACACAACTTGCCTGTTGAAATTCTAGGGGATCCTCCTCCACCCAAGGGTGATCCCGTGTTTGAGCTTAAACCATTACCTGATACTCTTAAATATGCTTATCTTGATGAAAAGAAGATATATGCTGTTATTATTAGTGCTAACCTTTTAGAGTAGGAAGAAGAGAAATTATTGAAAACTCTGAAGAAGCACCATGCTTCTATTGGATATACTCTTGATGATCTTAAGGGCATTAGTCCCACTCTATGCCAGCACAAAATACAATTGGAGAAAGACGCTAAACCGGTTGTTGATCACCAACTATGGTTAAATCCTAAGATGAAGGAAGTGGTAAGAAATGAAATACTATAGCTTTTGGAGGTAGGTATAATTTATCCTATTGCTGATAGTCAGTGGGTAAGTCCTGTCCATTGTGTCCCTAAGAAGGGAGGTATTACTGTTGTTCCTAATGATAAAGACGAATTGATCCCACAAAGAATTGTTACATGTTATAGAATGGTAATTGATTTCCGCAAATTAAATAAAGCTACTAGAAAGGATCACTACCCTTTACCTTTTATAGATCAAATGCTAGAAAGATTATCCAAACATACATATTTTTTTGCTTTCTAGATGGTTATTCTGGTTTCTCTCAAATACCTATGTCGAAAGAGGAACAGGAAAAGACCACTTTTACTTTCCCTTTCGGTACCTTTGCTTATAGACGTATGCCTTTTGGTTTATGTAATGCACCTGCTACCTTTCAAAGATGTGTGGCTGCTATATTCTCTGACTTTTGTGAAAAGATTGTTGAGGTTTTCATGGATGCTTTGTCCATGTATGGAACTTCTTTTGATGATTTCTTAAGCAACCTTGATCGAGTTTTGCAGAGATGTGAAGAAACTAATCTTCTCTTGAATTGGGAGAAGTGCCACTTTATGGTTAATGAAGGTATTCTCTCGGGGCATAATGTTTCTGAAAGAGGTATTGAAGTTGATAAAGATAAAGTTGATGCTATTGAAAAGATGTCATGTCCTAAGGACACTAAAGGTATACGAAGCTTCCTTGGTCATGCCAGTTTTTATAGGAGGTTCATTCAAGACTTCTCAAAAATCTCTAGGCCTCAGACTAATCTCTTACAAAAATATGTTCCTTTTGTCTTTGATGATGATTATGTAAAAGCATTTGAAATATTTAAGAAATCCTTGGTTTCTGCACCTATTGTTCAGCCACCTAATTGGAATTTACCCTTTGAAATTATGTGTGATGCTAGTGATTATGCTGTAGGTGCTGTTCTAGGACAAAGAGTTGATAAGAAATTAAATGTTATCCAGTATGCTACTAAAACTCTAGACAGTGCCCAGAGAAATTAATCTACTACTGAAAAAGAATTTTTAGCAATTGTATTTGCTTGTGATAAGTTCAGACCTTATATTGTTGATTCTCAAGTAACTGTTCACACTGGTCATGGTGATATTAAATACCTTATGGAAAAGAAATATGTGAAACCTAGACTTATTAGATGGGTTATCTTGCTACAAGAATTTGATTTGCATATTATTGATAGAAAGGGAGCTGAGAACCCCGTTGCAGACAACTTGTCTAGGTTAGAGAATATTCTTGATGACCCACTAACTATAGATGATAGCTTTCCTGATGAACAATTAGTTGTCATAAATGCTTCTCGTATTGCCCCATGGTATGATGATTATGCTAATTACATTGTTGCTAAATTTATACCACATAGTTTCACATACCAACAAAAGAAAAAGTTTTTCTATGATTTAAGACATTACTTCTGGGATGATCCACACCTTTATAAAGAAGGTGTAGATGGTGTCATTAGATGTTGTGTACCTGAGCATGAACAGGAACAGATCCTTCTTAAGTGTCACTCTGAGGCTTATGGAGGACACCACACTGGAGATAGAACTGCACATAAGGTATTGCAATCTGGTTTTTATTGGCCTACTCTTTTCAAGGATGCCCGTAAGTTTGTCTTGTCTTGTGATGAATGTCAAAGAATTGGTAATATTAGTAGACGTTAAGAAATGCCTATGAACTATTCACTTGTTATTGAACCATTTGATGTTTGGGGCTTTGATTATATGGGACAGTTTCCTTCCTCTAATGGGTATACACATATTTTAGTTGTTGTTGATTACGTTACTAGGTGGGTAGAAGCTATTCCAACTAGTAGTGCTGATCATAACACTTCTATTAAGATGCTTAACGAAGTTATTTTTCCAAGGTTTGGAGTCCCTAGATACTTAATGACTGATGGTTGTTCACATTTTATTCATGGTGCTTTTCGTAAAATGCTTGCTAAGTAAGATGTTAATCATAGAATTGCATCTCCATACCACCCACAGTCTAGTGTTCAAGTAGAACTGAGTAATAGAGAGCTTAAATTAATTTTGCAAAAGACTATTAATAGATCTAGAAAGAATTGGTCCAAGACACTTGATGATGCATTATGGTCCTATAGAACTGCATATAAAAATCCTATGGGTATGTCTCCGTATAAAATGGTTTATGGAAATGCATGTCACTTACCTCTCAATCTAGAACATAAGGCATATTGGGCCATTAAAGAGCTCAATTATGATCTCAAACTTGCCGGTGAGAAGAGATTAGTTGACATTAGCTCACTTGATGAGTGGAGAACCCAGGCCTATGAGAATGCCAAACTATGTAAAGAAAAAGTTAAAAGATGGCATGACAAAAGGATACAAAAGCGTGAGTTTAATGTAGGTGATTATGTTTTGTTGTACAACTCTCGTTTATGATTTTTTGTAGGAAAACTACTCTCTAAATGGGCAGGTCCTTATGTTATTGACGAGGTCTATCGCTCCGGTGCCATAAAAATCAACAACTTCAAAGGCACAAATCCGAGGGTAGTGAACGGTCAAAGAATCAAACATTATATCTCAGGTAATCCCATAAATGTTGAAACTAATGTTATTGACACCGTAACCCCGGAGGAGTATATAAGGGACATTTTCCAGAACGTTTCAGACTCCGAAAAGGAATAGGTATGTGGTACGGTAAGTAAACTGACTCCAAAATAGTTCTAATAGCAAATTTTCTCTGTTTTGGAATATTTAGGAAAATAGGAAAATAAGAAGTAGTCCGAAAAGGACACGAGGCGTCCACGAGGGTGGAGGGCGCGCCCTACCCCCTAGGTGCACCCCCTGCCTCGTGGGCACCTCGTGTGCCCTCCAAACTCCGTTTTCTTGCACGATACTTCTTTTGGTCGATAAAAATTCATTATATAATCTCCGGAAGGTTTTGACCACTATACCACGGAAATATCTCATGTCTTTGTTTCGAGTTGTCTCTGCTACAGATTTAGAGCAAGATGTCATCTCAAGACTCTGAAGGAGAGAGCATTGGCTCACATCTCATTGCTGACCTGAAGACCTATGAGGACCTATCTCCTTATGGTCGAACTACAGATGAGGAGGAGGATGCTCATTTGATGAGGATCGATGATTCAAGTTCGGGGGAGGAGGATATTCCTCTATGTCAACATGGGGATATGCACGTGAAGTTTAAGAAGTCTAGTCTCCCTAAGAGGGCTAACCGGTCTTATGTTGGACATCTTTTATGATTGTGAGCACTCATTAAAATACGACTTGCTAAAAAGTTGATGTTGGACAAGGAAGACAACGTAATGGGTTATGTTTTCTTATATCCAAAATAAATTATATTGTCATGGATCATCCGACATGTTGAGCTTGCCTTTCCTCCTCATGCTAGCCAAATTCTTTGCACCAAGTAGAGATACTACTTGTGCTTCCAAATATCCTTAAACCCAGTTTTTCCATGAGAGTCCACCATATCTACCTAAGGATTGAGTAAGATCCTTCAAGTAAGTTGTCATTGTTGCAAGCAATAAAAATTGCTCTCTAAATATGTATGATCTATTAGTGCGGAGAAAATAAGCTTTATACGAGCTTGTGATATGGAAGAAATAAAAGCGACAGACTGCATAATAAAGGTCCCTATCACAAGTGGCAATATAAAGTGATGTCCTTTTGCATTAAGATTTTGTGCATCCAACCATAAAAACACATGACAACCTCTAGTTCCCTCTGCGAAGGGCCTATCTTTTATTTTTTGTCTTATACTTTATACAAGAGTGATGGTGATCTTCACCTTTCCTTTTTATATTTTATCCTTTGGCAAGCACTATATGTTGGAAAGATCTTGATATATATAGCTAATTGGATGTGGGTTTTCATGAAGCATTATTGTTGACATTACCCTTGAGGTAAAAGGTTGGGAGGCAAAACTATAAGCCCCTATCTTTCTCTGTGTCCGATTAAAACTTCATACCCATAAGTATTGCGTGAGTGTCAGCAATTGTGAAATACTAAATGATAGTTGAGTATGTGGACTTGCTGAAAAGCTCTTATATTGACTCTTTTCGATGTTATCATAAATTGCAATTGCTTCAATGACTGAGATTATAGTTTGCTAGGTTTCAATGAAGTTTCTAATTCACACTTTACATTGTTAATGGATTGTTAATTTAGCATAAGACACCATATGACTATATGTATACATGTTGCTGTTCTAAGAATGATCATGATGCCCTCATGTCCGTATTTTATTTTATCGACACCTCTATCTCTAAACATATGGACATATTTTTCGATATCAGCTTCCTCTTGAGGACAAGCGAGGTCTAATCTTGGGGGAGTTGATACGTCCATTTTGCGTCATGCTTTTATATTGATATTTATTGCATTATGGGCTGTTATTACACATTATATCACAATACTTATGCCTTTTCTCTCTTAATTTACAAGGTTTACATGAAGAGGGAGAATGTTGGCGGCTGGAATTCTGTGTTGGAAAAGGAGCAAATATTACAGACCTATTCCGCACAACTCCAAAAGTCCATAAACTCCACGAGAGTCAGTTTTGGAATATATAAAAAAATATTGGGCGAAGAAAGCACCGGAGGGGGGCCACCCACCATCTACGAGGGTGGGGAGCGCGCCCCCTGCCTCGTGGGTCACCTGGCAGGCCCCCGATGCCCATCTTCTGGTATAAGATGTCTTTTGCCCTAGAAAAATAAGAAGGAAGCTTTTGGGATGAAGCGCCGCCGTCTCAAGGTGGAACTAATCTAGGGCTCTGGCGGAGCTGTTCTGCTGGGAAAACATCCCTTCGGGAGGGGGAAATCATCACCATCGTCATCACCATCGATCCTCTCATCGGGAGGGGGTCAATCTCCATCAACATCTTCACCAGCACCATCTCCTCTCAAACCCTAGTTCATCTCTTGTATCCAATCTTTGTCTCAAAACCTTAGATTGGTACCAGTGGGTTGCTAGTAGTGTTGCTTACTCCTTATAGTTGATGCTAGTTGGTTTATTCGGTGGAAGATTATATGTTCAGATCCTTTATGCATATTAATACCACTCTAATTTATGAACATGAATATGATTTGTGAGTAGTTACATTTGTTCCTGAGGACATGGGAGAAGTCTTGCTATAAGTAGTCATGTGAATTTGGTATTCATTTGATATTTTGATGAGATGTATGTTGTCTTTCCTCTAGTGGTGTCATGTGAACATCGAGTACATGACACTTCACCATTGTTTGGGCCTAGGGGAAGGCATTGGGAAGTAATAAGTAGATGATGGGTGATACGTCTCCGTCGTATCTATAATTTTTGATTGTTCCATGCCAATATTCTACAACTTTCATATACTTTTGGCAACTTTTTATACTATTTTTGGGACTAACATATTGATCCAGTGCCCAGTGCCAGTTCCTGTTCGTTGCATGTTTTTTGTTTCGCAGAATATCCATATCAAACAGAGTCCAAACGGGATAAAAACTGACGGAGATTTTTTTGGAATATATATGATTTTTGGGAAGAAAAATCCACGCGAGATGATGCCCGGGGGGGGCACGAGGCAAGGGGTGCGGCCCTGACCCTCGTGGCCACCCCGTATGGTGGTTGGTGCCCTTCTTTCGCCGCACGAAAGCTAATATACGGATAGAGATCGTGTTAAAATTTCAGCCCAATCGGAGTTACAGATCTCCAGGAATATAAGAAACGGTGAAAGGGTAGAATCTGAGAATGCAGAAACAGAGACAGACAGAGAGACAGATCCAATCTCGGAGGGGCTCTCCACCCTCCCACGCCATGGAGGCCATGGACCAGAGGGGAGACCCTTCTCCCACCTAGGGAGGAGTTCAAGGAAGAAGAAGAAGGAGGGGGCCTCTCTCTCCCTCGCTTCCGGTGGCACCGGAGTGCCACCGGGGGCCATCATCATCACCGCAATCTTCACCAACAACTTCACCGCCATCATCACCAACTCTTCCCCCCTCTATGCAGCGGTGTAACCTCTCTCTTACCTGTTGTAATCTCTACTTAAACATGGTGCTCAACGCTATATATTATTTCCCAATGATGTATGGCTATCCTATGATGTTTGAGTAGATCTGTTTTGTCTTATGGGCTATTTGATGATCAAGATTGGTTTGAGTTGCATGTTTTATTATTGGTGCTTTCCTATGGTGCTCTCCGTGTTGCGCAAGCGTGAGGGATCCCCGCTGTAGGGTGTTGCAATACGTTCATGATTCGCTTATAGTGGGTTGCGTGAGTGACTGAAACACAAACCCGAGTAAGGGGGTTGTTGCGTATGGGATAAAGAGGACATGATGCTTTAATGCTATGGTTGGGTTTTACCTTAATGATCTTTAGTAGTTGCGGATGCTTGCTAGAGTTGCGATCATAAGTGCATATGATCCAAGTAGAGAAAGTATGTTAGCTTATGCCTCTCCCTCATATAAAATTGCAATAATGATTACCGGTCTAGTTATCGATTGCCTAGGGACAAATAACTTTCTCGTAACAAAAAGCTCTCTACTAAAACTAACTTAGTTGTGTCTTCATCTAAACAGCCCCTACTTTTTATTTACATGCTCTTTATTATCTTGCAAACCTATCCAACAACACCTACAAAGTACTTCTAGTTTCATACTTCTTCTAGGTAAAGCGAACGTCAAGCGTGTGTAGAGTTGTATCGGTGGTCGAAAGAACTAGAGGGAATATTTGTTCTGCCTTTAGCTCCTCATTGGGTTCGACACTCTTACTTATCGAAAACTGTTGCGATCCCCTATACCTGTGGGTTATCAAGACCTTTTTCTGGCGCCGTTGCCGGGGAGCAATAGCATGGGGTGAATATTCTTGTGTGTGCTTGTTTGCTTTATCACTAAGTAATTTTTATTTGATGTTCTTCGTTGTTCTCTATCTTTAGTTACGGATATGGAACATGAAATACCAAAAAAATAGGTGTACTTGCTGCTCATGGAGATGAGGAACCTCCTAAAACCCTTGATGCTCAATATGTGAAAAATATTATATACCACTTTGATAATCCTTAGAAAACCTCATTCAATCTGGTAATGAGAGTAACGTTGGATCAACATGAATACTTTAGGGATTATTGCTTGACTCAAAAAGGGAAACTATTGTGGGATCAAATTTATATGTTGTATTGGTATGGTAGGCAATTATGCTTGAGATATGATTATACTTGTTGCTCTAGGATGAAGGCTCCACACCTTCCCTTTTCATGTGAATTTAATGATAATGAAACATTAGCTTCTTATGCTAATGGTATATATAATTACTATGATGTGGAACAAATAGAAGAATTTGTTGCTTTTAAGGGTGCTTATGAAATTGAATCTTTGTTTGAAAAGTATGAAGCTTTTGATGATGATGTTTATAGGCCTGAAAATTTAGCTATCCTAAAATATTGCTATGATAATTATGAATATAATTCCTATATTAATGCGCTTATTAAGAAGGTCTCCGCTGTCCAAGAAGAGACTAATATTTTGCATGAATCTATGGAAGAAGAAGTTGATGAAACTAGCTCATTGGATGAAAAAGATGAGGAGGAGAGCGAAGAACAAAAGGAGGAAGAGCGGATTGGTCACCTGTGCCCACCTTCTAATGAGAGTAACTCTTCAACTCATACATTGTTTAATTCCCCTTCATGCTTACCGAAGGATGCATGCTATGATAATTGCTATGATCCCATTGATTCTTTTGAAATATCCCTTTTTGATGATGCTTGCTATGCTTATGGACAAGATGCCAATATGAATTATGCTTATGGAGATGAACTTGCTATAGTTCCTTATGTTAAACATGAAATTGTTGCTATTGCACCCACGCATGATAGTCCTATTATCTTTTTGAATTCTCCCAACTACACTATATCAGAGAAGTTTACCCTTGTTAAGGATTATATTGATGGGTTGCCTTATACCGTTGCACATGATGATTTTGATGAATACAATATGCATGTGCTTGCTGCTCCTACTTGCAATTATTATGAGAGAGGAACTATATCTCCACCTCTCTATGTTTCCCACATGATAAAATTGCAAGAAACTGTTTATACTATGCATTGGACTTTACTATGTGTGCAAGAATTGTTCTTTTATGACATGCCGATGCATAGGAAGAGAGTTAGACTTTGTCATTACATGATATATGTTGCTTTGTGCTCACTGCTAAATTACAAATCATTGCTAATTAAAATTGGCTTTGATATACCTTGGGATCCGGGTGGATTCACTACTTGAGCACTATATGCCTAGCTTAATGGCTTTAAAGAAAGCGCTGCCAGGGAGACAACCCGGAAGTTTTGGAGAGTCATTTATTTCTGTTGAGTGCTTTTATATAGTTTTAAAACAAAATAAAATAAAGTGGGGAACCCAAAACTTTTTCAAAAAGGAATGTGAAAGTGAGAAAGACAAGCATTGTTGAAGTGGGAGAGCTCCTTGAACTTTGTTCATGCTCACGGCAACTTTGTGAATCTTGATTACAGAAACTTTTCAACAAAAATAATTATCCCCTTGTACAATTTCATTGTATTATAAAAATAATGTGCCAAGGTTTGCCTTTAGAATGTTTACATTTGCTTGATGGTTTGTATGGTGTAGGACCGAAACTTTGGCTGTAGTGCGCGATTTTACATTTTTAGCTGCAACGTCAAATGGTTCTGATTCTTTTTGCACTCTCTTTCTATACAATTTTTTTCCTAATTTTGGAAGAATTTTTCAAGTGTCAGAAGTATGGTTAATGTTCACATTATTACAGACTGTTCTGTTTTAG
This sequence comes from Triticum aestivum, assembly GCF_018294505.1. Taxonomy (NCBI): domain Eukaryota; kingdom Viridiplantae; phylum Streptophyta; class Magnoliopsida; order Poales; family Poaceae; genus Triticum; species Triticum aestivum. The sequence continues at coordinate 328,873,476 of NC_057800.1, read as the reverse complement.
CCAAATTCTGTTTTTGATGCATAGTTTGCTTGTTTTGATGAAACCATCAAATTTATATCAGTGGATTAAGCCATGAAAAGCTATATTGCAGTAGACGCAATGCAAAAACAAAATATGAATTGGTTTGCAATAGTACTTAGAGTAGTGATTTGCTTTATTATACTAACGGATCTTATCGAGTTTTCTATTGAAGTTTTGTCTGGATGAAGTGTTCGATGATTGAGAAGGTCTCGATGTGAGAAAGAGGAAGAGAGGAAAGAGCTTAAGCTTGGGGATTCCCGAGGCACCCCAAGTAAATATTCAAGGAGACTCAAGTGTCTAAGCTTGGGGATGCCCCGGAAGGCATCCCCTCTTTCTTCAACAGATATCATTATGTTTTCGGATTCCTTTCGTTCATGTGATATATGCAAATCTTGGAGCGTCTTTTGCATATAGTTTTCATTTTTCTTTTATGCACCATGATGGTATGAGATAGTCCTTGGTTTATTTATAGAATGCTCTTTTCACTTCACTTATATCTTTTGAGTATGGCTTTATAGAATGCTTCATGTGCTTCACTTATATCATTTGAAGTTTGGATTGCTTGTTTCTCTTTACATAGAAAACCGCCATTTGTAGAATGCTATTTTGCTTCACTTATACTTGTTAGAGCGTGGGCATATCTTTTGTAGAAAGAATTAAACTCTCTTTCTTCACTTATATCTATTTAGAGACATGACAGGAACCGGTCATTCACATGGTTAGTCATAAAATCCTAGATAAAACTTGTAGATCACTGAATATGATATGTTTGATTCCTTGCAATAGTTTTACGATATAAAGATGGTGATATTAGAGTCATGCTAGTGGGTAGTTGTGGATTGTAGAAATAGTTGTGTTGAGGTTTGTGATTCCCGTAGCATGCACGTATGGTGAACCGTTATGTAACGAAGTTGGAGCATGATTTATTTATTGATTGTCTTCCTTATGGGTGGCGGTCGGGGACGAGCGATGGTCTTTTCCTACCAATCTATCCCCCCTAGGAGCATGCGTGTAGTACTTTGTTTCGATGACTAATAGATTTTTGCAATAAGTATGTGAGTTCTTTATGACTAATGTTGAGTCCATGGATTATACGCACTCTCACCCTTCCACCATTGCTAGCCTCTCTAGGACTGCACAACTTTCGCCGGTACCTTAAACCCACCATATACCTTCCTCAAAACAGCCACCATACCTACCTATCATGGCATCTCCATAGACATTCCGAGATATATTGCCATGCAACTTCCATCATCATCATCATATACATGACTTGAGCATTCATTGTCATATTGCTTTGCATGATCGTAAGATAGCTAGCATGATGTTTTCATGGCTTGTCTGTTTTTTGATGTCATTGCTACGCTAGATCATTTCACATCCCGGTACACCGCCGGAGGCATTCATATAGAGTCATATGTTTGTTCTAGTATCGAGTTGTAATATTGAGTTGTAAGTAAATAAAAGTGTGATGATCATCATTATTAGAGCATTGCCCCAGTTAGGAAAGGATGATGAGACTATGATTCCCCCACAAGTCGGGATGAGACTCTGGACGAACAAAAGAAAAAAAAGAAGGAAGAAAAAGAGAAAGGCCAAAAAAGAGAGAGAAGGCCCAAAAAAATAAAAAAATAAAAAAATGATAGAAAAAGAGAGAAGGGGCAATGTTACTATCCTTTTACCACACTTGTGCTTCAAAGTAGCACCATGTTCTTCATATAGAGAGTCTCTTGAGTTATCACTTTCATATACTAGTGGGAATTTTCATTATAGAACTTGGCTTGTATATTCCTATGATGGGCTTCCTCAAACGCCCGAGGTCTTCATGAGCAAGCAAGTTGTATGCACGCCCACTTAGTTTAAGTTTGAGCTTTCATACACTTATAGCTCTAGTGCATCTGTTGGATGGCAATCCCTACTCACTCACATTGATATCTATTGATGGGCATCTCCATAGCCCGTTGATACGCCTAGTTGATGTGAGACTATCATCTCCTTTTTTCTCCACAACCACCATTCTATTCCACCTATAGTGTTATGTCCATGGCTGACGCTCATGTATTGCGTGGAAGTTGAAAAGGTTTGAGAACGTCAAAAGTATGAAACAATTTCTTGGCTTGTCATCAGGGTTGTGCATGATGTGAATATTTTGTGTGGTGAAGATGGATCATAGCCAGACTATATGATTTTGTAGGGATAACTTTCTTTGGCCATGTTATTTTGAAAACATATGATTGCTTTATTAGTAGGCTTGAAGTATTATTGTTTTTATGTCAAATGATAGACTATTGCTTTGAATCACCCGTGTCTTAATATTCATGCCATGATTAGATATGTGATCAAGATTATGCTAGGTAGCATTCCACATCAAAAATTATATGTTTTATCATTTACCTACTCGAGGACGAGCAGGAATTAAGCTTGGGGATGCTGATACGTCTCCGTCGTATCTATAATTTTTGATTGTTCCATGCCAATATTCTACAACTTTCACATACTTTTGGCAACTTTTTATACTATATTTGGGACTAACATATTGATCCAGTGCCCAGCGCTAGTTCCTGTTTGTTGCACATTTTTTGTTTCGCAGAATATCCATATCAAACGGAGTCCAAACGGGATAAAAACTGACAGAGATTTTTTTGGAATATATATGATTTTTGGGAAGAAAAATCCACGCGAGGCGATGCCCGAGGGGGCCACGAGGCAGGGGGCGCCCCTGACCCTCATGGCCACCCCGTAAGGCGGTTGGTGCCCTTCTTTCGCCGCACGAAAGCTAATATCCGGATAGAGATCGTGTTAAAATTTCAGTCCAATCGGATTTACGGATCTACGGGAATATAAGTAACAGTGAAAAGGTAGAATCTGAGAACGCAGAAACAGAGAGAGACAGAGAGACAGATCCAATCTCGGAGGGGCTCTCGCCCCTCCACGCCATGGAGTCCATGGACCAGAGGGGAAACCCTTCTCCCACCTAGGGAGGAGGTCAAGGAAGAAGAAGAAGGAGGGGGGCTCTCTCTCTCCCTCGCTTACGGTGGCACCGGAGTGCCACCGGGGGCCATCATCATCACCGCAATCTTCAACAACAACTTGACCGCCATCATCACCAACTCTTCCCCCCTCTATGCAGCAGTGTAACCTCTCTCTTACCCGCTTTAATCTCTACTTAAACATGGTGCTCAAGGCTATATATTATTTCCCAATGATGTATGGCTATCCTATGATGTTTGAGTAGATCTGTTTTGTCTTATGGGCTATTTGATGATCAAGATTGGTTTGAGTTGCATGTTTTATTATTGGTGGTGTCCTATGGTGCTCTCCGTGTCGCACAAGCGTGAGGGATCCCCGCTGTAGGGTGAAGCACACGGATTGTTTACCCAGGTTCGGGCGGCGAAGATGCATAATACCCTAGTCCTGATTTGGTGGATATATTTGAGTGTTCTTGTGTTCTTAAGCTAGCTACGGGGTGCAACCTGCCCAAAAGAGCCGAATCCCTCTCGTGGTCGCCTCGGGCCTCCTTTTATAGGAAAAAGGGGTTGCCACAGTGGCACACAGGAGGTGGAATGGTCTACAGTCGACAAGCCTATCCTTTGGGACCGTTGGACAAACACATTTAATGCGCTGCCGACGTGCCCTCGTCGCTTTAAGCACGTCCCAGCTGTCGCCGCCTCGCCTGGCCTCGACACGCGTCCAAGCTGATGAGGCGTCGCGGCGCCACGTTGGCTAGCTGCTATGCTGGCGCGGTGGTGGAGCCTTCACGAAGGGTCGGATGCCACCACGCAGGTGCTTGCTGAGACGGCGTAGAGGCAGCCCATTGCCACGCAGGTGCCTGCCCAGCTGGTTGAGCAAGGAGCTGCTTGGGGACGGTGGTGTCTTGGCTAGCGCGGGCCTGCCAGTGGCCCTGCTAATGCCCTCGGCAAGGGCCTTGCCGGGTGCCCGGAATGGTGCTGCTGTGGTGTTGTAGTCGTCCCCGACAAGGCTCTTGCCGAGGGTCTTGTGGATTCCCTCGGCTGGGATCCCGCCGAGGGTCACCGTCTTCTGGTCCTGATCTGATCCCATATGTTTATGATCTTGACGAAGATTTCCATGCCACCACAGAGGCGCCTCCTGAGCCTTGGTTCCAACGTAGTTGGTTGGGTTGGAGCCCGTGGGCTCAAGGGTGGCTTGCTCCGCTGGCATCGGGCAAGTTGCCCCGGCAAGGCTCTTGTCGGGGCTGCGGAGGCTGTCCCGACAAGGTTCTTGCCGAGGGAGTCCACCTCGCCCTCTTGCTCTCCTGCCATTATGGTCTTGGTGTTGCCTTGGTTGTCTCGTACTTCGACTTCTCACTGGCTTCCGTCCTCTACCATGCTAAGTGTGGCCGTGGCGCGCGGCTCTGACTGCCCGTGCACAAGTAAAGGGGTCAAAAGAAGTGCCCCTACTTTTGTACACCGACAGGAGGCCCCGGACCTGGGCCACACATAAGGGCGCCACATTGTTGGGCTAGGCCCAGAACGGTGCACGGGCAGGTGGGGCGGATTTTACCGCAGTAACTTCTCATCCGCTGCGCTTCCCCATGACCTGCGTTGAACGTGCGACATGGAGGGTCGTGCGTGACGTGGGGGTCATGCGTGGGGCGGTTTCCGCAGGCATGCGTCACATCGTGGTAAAGAGGCGGCCCGCGCCTTCCCCGTAAAAAGAGGAAGGGGCAGACACGCGGCTCAATTACTTGGGCGAACTCAGGTCGTGGCCTTCAAGGCGTCAGTCCCCCACGATCACAGGGTGGGGAACGGTCGCCTCACCCGTCCCCTCAATTCTTCTTGCTCGCCACGTGTCCCCCATGCAGGTGGCAGGCGGTGGAGGCGGGAAACCGAGCCGTCGCCGATTGGGGTAGCGGGTCGGTCCTGATTCCCTACACCTCCGGCGGCTGGATTGGTTGAGTGGGGCGGCCGAGCCTCGACCCCACCCCTTTATAAAGAGGGGAGGGGGATGTCATCCCACACTCTCTTAGCACCCATCTTCTTCCACCTCTGCTCCTTTCTTCCACCCGTCATTGCGAGAGGGGGTGCTGGCCTTTCGACGGTGGTGGCGAGGGTCGCTGCTCGACAGCGCGTCCCTCCTTCCCAAGAGCTCGTGGCGGTGGAGCCGGCCACGAGAGGAAGGGGGAGGGGGCGAGGCCGAGGTCACCATGGCACTCGAGGAAGAGGGGGATGGGGCGGTGCAACGGCCTCGCCTCCGCCAGCGATGCCTCTCCCAATGGAGGGCCACGTCAGGGACCAGCCCCGCGGGTTCTTCATCAGGTTGCGCTGGCCACCTCGTCGCTGCCTCCATCTCCCTACTCCATTTGCTTGGGAGATGGAGCTCGATCCACCCCAGACCCTCAGTTTGCAAATGAGGGGCTACGGGAATGGTGGCACGCGGGTTGACATCGACTTCCCCGATCCTCACATCATGTACCTCTGTCGCGGATGGAAGACATTTACTCGCACCCACAGCCTGACGGCGGGGCTCGTCCTTTACTTCAAGTTAATGGAGGGCAGACTACTCTCCATTAAGGTCTTTGGAGATCTTGGAATTCTCCTAAAGTGCTGCGTGGAGAGTTCCTCCGACGATGAAGATTCCTCTTCAAGCAGGAGCGATGAGGAGGGTAGCGACAATGACGACAAGAGCGCCGAGCAAGATCACGTCGACCTCGTCTCCTACTGACCACATCGCCCCGCCATACGTTATGTGGCCCGCCGAGGGCCTTCCTTGTCAAGCTCTCCATCGGGGCGCTCCCTGTCGTCTCCTTGGGCGGCTGGCGTAGGAGGGCCGGAGAAGGCGAAGAAGGCGGGTGGTGGCCGTTAAGTCAGAGTACGCGGGCACCGATGCCTTCGTCGCGTATTGCTGGCCCACTGCCTCATCTTCCAGCTCCCCTCCCGGCACCAAGACGTTCTCTTGGTGCCTTCTGCTCCTCGCACCCCGCCTAGGCGCTCTTTTTACCCTCTTGCTATCCTGTTCCACCTTGTGAGGAGAGGGACAAGAAATGGATTACGGGCATCTTATGTTTTTTTAGTTTGTAAGCCTACGGGCACTTGTTTATTTTAAGACTTGTAATCCCCTTGCTCATGTTTTTAATTACGTGTGAATTCTACCTATATGGGATGTTTTTAATGAAAAAGGGTGCTTGCCGGGTTCTCTGTGCGTGAGCAAGGCCCGTGCGAAGGAACGAATCCTTGATATTTTTAAGATAAACATTGTTGCCCGGCAACAGGCCTTGCCGTCCCCTAACTTCAGTCGACCATTCTCACGCTTTCGGTGGAGGTAGGGGCGAAGTAGAGTTAGGCCCTTCGTTTATTCCCTTGCCACCGCGTCTACGACCCGGTTCTGTCCCAGAGACTTGTGTACAAGAAGAATGGGGAGCACGGTGGTCTTGGAGCAAAACGAGGTTTCATTTGTCCTAGTTCCATATGGAAATGCACAACAGGGGATGAAGGACTTATCTGAATCCGCAGCCCCCGACAACTTTGGCTTGTCGTGGTTAGATCCTTGTGTCTTCAGACCCTGGCAGTCATGGCTTGCCGGGGCTGGAGCGCCGGTTTGTATTCTCTCTCCCAAGCGGGTCAGCAGAAGAGTCCACGTGCCCTGCGAACCAAAGAAGACAGAAAGACACACACTTGACCTCTAGGCTAGGGGTTAGTTGCCACTATGCACTACCAACCCTAACCAAGGGAGAGACTTAACCTAGCATGCATGCTAAAACTAAGGGCGCCAGCGCTTCATTTATTTATGCTCAGGGTATGTGCCTAGCTTTGTACAGAGGGTTACATGCCTTGCGGGCAAGGCTTGTACAAAGGTGGGTTGTCGGGGGGCCCGACAACCGCGCCTTATGGGTAAAACTAGCGAAGATGTTCAATGTTCCAAGAGTTGCTCACTGGAATAGCATCTTCGGTCTCTAGGCGGACTGCGCCAGGCCTGGTGACTCGTATTACCCGATAAGGGCCTTCCCACTTCGGCGTCAACTTGTTGGAATTCTTGGCCGACTGAATGCGCCGAAGAACAAGGTCGCCTTCCTCAAAGCTTCGGGCATGAACCTTGCGGCTATGGTAGCGGCGGAAGGCTTGGTGGTAGCATGCTGCTCTCACAGCCACCCAAAGACGATCTTCCTCGAGGTGCTTGCGTCATCTTGCCGCAATTGATCTTGCTCAAGCTCGTCGTAAGCGAGCACTCAAGGTGACCCGTATATGAGTTCCTTGGGGAGAACTGCTTCTAGGGCGAAGGGTGTCTGGACGGCGGCTCGATTTGGCGTTGCTCTAATCGACCAAAGAACCGCCGGAAACTCATCAATCTAGCGCTTCCCGCTCTTGTGCAGCCTGTCAAAAGTCTTTGTCCTTAGGCCTCGCTACACATCAGCATTTGCCCTCTCCGCCTGGCTGTTGCTCCATGGATGTTCCACGGAAGCGAAACAGACCCTGCTGCCGAGGTCTTGGATATATTGCATGAAGGTGTGGCTTGTGAACTGCATGCCGTTGTCGGTGATGACTCTGTTTGGGACACCAAAACGGCACACAAGCCCCTTGAAGAACTTGACAGCTGATTGTGTTGTCATCTTCCTTACTGCTTCCACCTCTGGCCACTTTGTTAACTTGTCGATCACAACGTACATGTACTCAAAGCCCCCGACAGCGCGGGGGAAAGGGCCCAGGATGTCGAGCACCCACACCGAGAATGGCCAGGAAAGAGGAATTGTTTGAAGGGCTTGAGCTGGTTGATGAAGCTTCTTTGAATTGAACTGACACGCTTCACAATTGGTTACTAGTGCCATTGCATCCTGGAGGGCAGTGGTCCAGAAGAAACCTTGCTGGAATGCCTTGCCGGCAAGGGCCCTCGACCCTATGTGGGAGCCACATATGCCTCCATGTATCTCCGCCAACAGCTCCTGTCCTTCCTCCTGGGGAATGCACTTCAAATTCACACCGTTCAGTCTCTTGCGGTATAGGACGTCAGCGATGAACTGATACATGGCAGACCGACGAGCTACTTTCTGTGCTTCTTCCTGCTCCTCAGGAAGCTCCCCTGTTTGGAGGAATCAGATGGTATGTTGCGCCCATGCCGGAGCCTAGGGCTGGACGGCAAGGACCAAAGGCATTACTTCTGCCATGGGAGCGGCCGTCTCTACGGCCAGGGCTTGACGGCCCGCCGGAATTAGTCGCTTCTCGGCAAGCTAAGAATCCACGGCGACACCCTTGCCAGCGGCCCCTGGGGGCTCAGCGGGAAAGTAGTTGTCGGGGCCTGATTTCCTCCTTTTGTTCTGCTTCGTTGATGGTTCGACGGATGGTTGAGCTAACCGAAGCAAAAGGTACCTGGTTCCACAGGTAGCTTGAATGCAGCGCGCTTTGACAGGTAGTCCGCGATGTTGTTCTCTGCTTGGGGAACGTGCTCTGTTTGCATACCGTCAAAGCGTTTCTCCAGCTTCCTCACCTCATCTACATAGGCCTCAATCAATGGGATCTGATAATCTTTGTTAACTTGTCTGACGACAAGCTGTGAATCATCCCTGACTATGAGCTTCTTGACCTCGAGGTCCGCCGCGATCCTGAGGCCGGCAAGCAACCCCTCGTACTCAACGGTGTTGTTGGTGGACAACTCCCTGGGAAAGTGCATCTGGATCATATACTTGAGGTGCTCTCCGGTGGGTGCGACGAGCAGCACACCAGCACCGGCTGTGACTTGCTTCCTTGCCGGGGAGGGTGGTCTCTTGGATTTCCTCGTCAGGCGTTGAGGTGCATTCTGTAATGAACTTTGCCAAGAGACTGCTCTAGATTGTCGAAGTACTTTCGAACTTCAACCCAAAGCTCGAAAGCTCCAAGGCCCAGTCCACAATCCTTCCGGTTGCGTCTTGGTTGTGCAGTATCCATTATGACGGGAGGCGGGTGACGACAGTGATTTCGTGTGCTTGGAAGTAGTGACGCAGCTTCCTCGAGGCCATAAGGAGGCCGAAGAGAAATTTCTGCACACCAGAGTACCTTGACCTAGCCCCCTGCAGGAGGGAGCTGACAAAGTAAACCGGGTGCTGCATCATGTTCTTCTTCTGCACCACCTCATTTGATTGCATGGGGCTTGTCCTGATGGCGTCATACTCCGCTGGGGGCCTTGCCTTGCCGGCATCGGGCCCTGCCGGGGGAACCTCTGGCTTGCCATCCGCCATTCCCCCGCCGTCACCACTACCTCTTTACGGACCTCCCTCTGCACCACTAGCACGGCAATGACCACTTGATTCGTCGCCGCCAGATACAGCAGCAACGACTCTTGCGGTTTAGGCGCAACCAGTATTGGTGTAGAGGAAAGGTATTTTTGCAGATCATGCAACGTTGCCTCGGCCTCTGGGTCCACTCCATTGGGCCCGCCTTCTTCAATATCTTGAAAAAGGGAAGGGAATGCTCAGCGGACTTGGAGATGAATCTGCTCATGGCGGCAACGCAGCCAGTGAGCCGACGCACATCCTTGATCCGCTTGGGTGCCTCAATCTCTCAATAGCCTTGATCTTGTCTGGGTTTGCCTCAAACCCACGTTGTGGCATAAAGAACCCGAGAAGTTTGCCGGACGAAACACCGAAGACACACTTCTCAGGGTTCAACTTGAGGTTGATCTTGCGTAGGTTGGCAAATGTTTCTTCTAAGTCTTGTACAAGGGTTGCCTTGTCCTTGGTTTTGACCACTATGTCATACATATAAGCTTCCATATTTCTATGTAGCTGGGGCTCAAAACAAATTTGGACCGCCCTTGCGAATGTCGAGCCAGCACTCTTCAACCCGAAAGGCATCCCTAAAAAGGAATACGTACCACATGGGGTGATGAATGATGTCTTCTCTTCGTCTTCCTTTGCCATGAAGATCTGGTGGTAGCCCGAGTAGGTGTCGAGGAATGATAATATATCGCACCCGGCCATGGAGTCAACAATCTGGTCAATGCGCGACAATGGGAAGGGGTCCTTAGGAAAGCCTTATTGATATCTGTATAATCGATACACAGCCTCCACATCCTGTTTGCCTTGCGCACCACCACCGAATTGGCCAACCATGTTGGATGGAGCACCCCTCTCACCAAGCCTACCGCTTCCAACTTCCTGATCTCCTCTGTGATGAATTCCTGCCATTCCAAAGCTTGCTTCCTGACCTTCTGCCTGACGGGTCGCACATGGGGACAGACAACAAGATGGTGCTCAATCACTTCCCTGGGAACGCCGGGGATGTTGGATGCTTGCCATGCAAACATGTTGAAATTCGCTCGCGGGAAAGTGACGAGTGTGCTTTCCTATTTGTTGTCAAGGGTGGAGCTTATGGTGAAAGCCCCTCCCGTGCCATCCCCCTTGACAGACACCCTCTTGGTCTCTGGTGGTGCAGCTCTGGTTTTCTTGCTCTTGCCGGTAGAACTCTCTGGCACGTCTTCGATGGTAGCACAACACTCAGAAGAGGTGCGCTTGCCGGAGTGGGTGCGAGAGGTCTTGCCGGTCTTCTTCTTCCCTCCTGGTGCTTCAGCGGCAAGAGCAAGTGGCTTGGCGGCAGCTACAGCAACTGCTTCTCGGTAGAGTTGGTCAGCGCAAATCAGCACGTCCTTGTTGTCGGAGGGGACAGTGATGATGGTCATCGTCCCAGGCATCTTGTTCGTCTTGTAGGAATACTGCGATGCCCCCATGAACTTGGCTAGCGCCGGGCAGCTGAGGATCCCGTTGTAGGGCAAGGGGATCTCGGCTACATCAAAGACAATCCTCTCTGTCCTATAGTTCAGCTCGCCTCCAAATGTCACAGGCAACGTGACCTTCCCCTTCGGCTGGCTCCTTTCTGGGTTGACCCCTTGAAACGTGCCCATTTCCTCGAGATCTCCATCGGGAATTTGCAGCCTTTTGATCACAACGGGCGAGATCAAGTTCAGACCGGCCCCGCCCTCAACTAGCATCTTGTTCACCTTGAGGTTGTGTATCGTTGGTGAGACCAATTGTTGCAAACACCTGACCGCAGTTGTGCGGTCAGGGTGGTCCTAGGCGTCAAAGATGAGGGGAGTGCTGGACCACTTCAGTGGCTTCCGAGCGTCGAGCGAGGGCTCCGCTGCTGTGATCTCACGCGCCCACTTTTTGAGCTGGTGCTACCTTTTGAGCACTGTGTTGGTTTTCCCACGAAGCAGAAAGGGTGGTGCAGTAAAGCAATGTAAGTATTTCCCTCAGTTCTTTGGGAACCAAGGTATCAATCCAGTAGGAGACCACGCGCGAGGCACCTCGTACCTACACAAACAAATAAGAACCTCGCAACCAACGTGATAAAGGGGTTGTCAATCCCTTCACGGCCACTTGCAAGAGTGAGATCTGATAGAGATGAGAATAATAAGATAAGTATTTTTGGTATTTTTATGATATAGAATGGAAGTAAAGATTGCAAAATAAAATAGATTGGAAACTTGTATGATGGAAAATAGACCCGGGGGCCATATGTTTCACTAGTGGCTTCTCTCAAGATAGCATAAGTATTTCGGTGGGCGAACAAATTAATGTCGAGCAATTGATAGAAAAGCGAATAATTATGAGAATATCTAGGCATGATCATGTATATAGGCTCAGTAGAAAAAGGCGTATCATTAGGATCAGTAGGAGCACTCTTATTAGCAAACAATTTCATAAGTTCATCCATCTTTGCACTCAAAACATTAATCTCTTCAATTGCATGCACTTTTTTACTAGTAGATCTTTCAATGTGCCATTTAGAATAATTAACCATAATATTATTTAGGAGTTTGGTAGCTTCTCCTAAAGTGATTTCCATAAAAGTGCCTCCCGCGGCCGAATCTAAAAGACTTCTAGAAGCAAAGTTCCATCCGGCATAATTTTTTTGTACAATCATCCATAAATTCAAACCATGTGTAGGGAAATTATGTATCATTAATTTCATCCTCTCCCAGGATTGTGCAATATGTTCATGATCAAGTTGCTTAAAATTCATAATATCGTTTCTAAGATAGACGATCTTAGCGGGAGGAAAATATTTAGACAAAAAAGTATCTTTGCATTTATTACATGAATCAATACTATTTTTAGGCAAAGACGAAAACCAAGCTTTAGCACGACCTCTAAGGGAAAATGGAAATAGCTCAAGTTTAACAATATCATTGTCCGCATCTTTCTTCTTTTGCCTATCACACAAATCAACAAAGATGTTTAGATGGGTAGCGGCATCTTCACTAGGAAGTCCAGAAAACGGATCTTTCATGACAAGATTCAGCAAAACAGTACTAATTTCACAAGATTCAACATCGGTAAAAGGAGAAATCGGAGTGCTAATAAAATCATTATTGTTGGTATTAGCAAAGTCACACAATTTAGTATTATCTTGAACCATCGTGACAAGCAAGCAACCAAACACACAAACAAACAAGACACAGGCAAAAGAGACAAACGAAAAAAGAGGCGTACGGAAAATAGAGGGCGAATAAAATGGCAATGGTGAAGTAGGGGAGAGGAAAATGAGAGGCAAATGGAAAATAATGTAATGCGAAGGATAAGAGTTGTGATGGGTACTTGGTATGTCTTGACTTGGCGTAGATCTCCCCGACAACGGTGCCTGAAATCCTTCTTGCTAGCTCTTCAGCACTGCGTTGGTTTTCCCTTGAAGAGGAAAGGGTGGTGCTGATGAGGACATGACTACCTTGGATATGACCAAAAATATTGCATATATGCATATTTGTCAGGTGATTTCTAGTGCAAACTATTCAATAATCTATTTATGTTATCCAGAACAAAAATACTTCACACACTTTTGTGTTTTGTCTAATTGCAGGTGTATGGGACATTTGTACAATCCACATATGAAGATAAGGAAGAAAGAGATGTTTATTTGCTGTCCAAAAAGTTCTTTCACGTCACTTTTGGCCCAAGAGAAGATAGAGTCCAAGTCTCTCACGTTCTGGATTCAGATTCGGACTGCACAGACATACCTGACTCAAAACGCACACAAGTTTTTCATACGGACTCCGAATTGGGTGATTCTTTTGTTGTTGGAAACTAGATTTCGTGCACTTTCCAACCCAATTGGAATCACCTTCAAATTCGTCCGGAGCGTTGAGTTGTGGACGAAACAATCTGATGCTGCAGCAGAATCCGAGTCAAACTACAAGTCCAAAGGTGTTACATCACCTCCACTTGGGCCCATGAGCCTTGTACGACCTAGGGTTAGTTTTAGGCTGCCTTGGGACGTCCTCCCACCTCCTTGGCCGCCACCCCTTGCTCATATATAAGTAGATCCATCTAGTAGCTTTTTCCTTGGGATTTGTTTAGTTAAAAGTTAGCCATTGCAACTTCGTGTACTTCGTTTGTGTCCAACGACCAGACCAAGACCACTTTTCGGATCCCCACCATTATCAATACTTCATACATATTCGCGATATTCAGATTGCTTTTATCATATTCTTGCTTGTTCGTCGATTGCTTGCAGGAATAGACCTTCGTGGTCAGGTTGATCGTGCTCCGGCGTGGTCAATAACCTCTCGGAGTTGGTTTAGCGATTGCTAAGGCACAACGTCGTTGCACGTTTGTAGTCGGATCGTCAAAGTCGTCTCCACCAAATCGATAGTTATCATCTCATCGAAAGATCGGGACACCCCGCCTCTATCAGGTGCAGTAAAGTAGCGTACGTATTTCCCTTAGTATTTGAGAACCAAGGTATCAATCCAGTAGGAGACCACGCGCAAGTCACCTCGTACCTACACAAACAAATAAGAACCTTGCAACCAACGTGATCAAGGGGTTGTCAATCCCTTCACGACCACTTGCAAGAGTGAGATCTGATAGAGATGATAATAATAAGATAAGTATTTTTGGTATTTTTATGATATAGATTGAAAGTAAAGATTGCAAAATAAAATATATTGGAAACTTCTATGATGGAAAATAGACCTCGAGGCCATAGGTTTCACTAGTGGCTTCTCTCAAGATAGCATAAGTATTATGGTGGGTGAACAAATTACCGTCGAGCAATTGATAGAAAAGTGAATAATTATGAGAATATCTAGGCATGATCATGTATATAGGCATCACGTCCACGACAAGTAGACCGAAATGATTCTGCATCTACTACTATTACTCCACACATCGACCGCTATACATCATGCATCTATAGTATCTATTATATACTTAAAACAGAAGTAAAACAAACCATTACGTGCATCCACATAGATTAAATTATTTTGATCGTTTATTTTATCTTTTAATGGCTGAGATTAAAAGATGGAAACGTTACGTAAAAATATGTGTACATGTACAAGTAGTAAAACATGCCATGTGCAAACAACGCACGTAGGTTCCATCCGAACATCAACTAGCCCACAGAAACAGAAAAAAAATCTTTCAATCAATGGGTCAAGGAATCAAAAATAATAGGAAACCTAAACAAATAAGGACAACGATTGGACCTAACCAGACCTTACATGAGAAACTTCCAAAACAGGAACCATGAAACGAAGAAAGACCGATCTGCTTTCCACAGGGTCACAGCCACCTCAACCCACACACCTCCACCCATATATAAATGAGTACAGCCGGCCGCAGAAGCACAGACCCAAAGAATTAGAAGTCAGCAAAGATGTCACACACGACTAGGCAACTCGACCTCGACACGAAAAGCCACCTCAGCCACCTCCGCCCGCTTCACTTGACGTTCGATAAAGTCACACCAAAGCACACTCAACGCATGACGAAGCCATGCCCAGCTACTCCAATCGACATGGAAGAAGGGACGCCAAAGCACTTTTGGCCTGAATCATCAGATAATTTAGTAATTGTTATTAACAGTCTTATTTTCTCTAGATATAATCTTTATAAATATTGTATCAATTGACAAATTGTTCCCTATTAATATTCAACGCAAAAAACTATGGCATGCAACAAGTTGAGCGACTTAAATACAAGGGGACATAACTGGAACATTCAAGTAAAACAAATGTGAATATGGGATTGAGTCAATCCTACCACCGATGAGCTTATTAGCCTAGATATGATACACGTGCAAAGTAACATCACAAATCGACCAAATAATCGGTGCGGAGATCCTAGACAAAGATGACGATCTGGACGGATATGAAACTGTGGAAAATTTCATGATGCACGGGCCTTGCGGAGTGTCAAATACAAAATCACCATGCATGATTGACAACAGACGCACTAAGCACTTCCCAAAAGGATACAATGTCGATACCACAAACGATGAGGATGGCTTTCCAGTATATAGAAGGCGAGATAATGGAAGGAAGATCAAAAAGGGAGGAGCAATGCTCAACGACAGATTTGTCGTACCCTACAATCGAAACCTTTTGGCCAATTCCAAGCTCACATAAATGTTGAGTGGTGCCACAGGCCAAGGTTAATCAAGTACCTACCTATTTAAGAACATCCATAAAGATGACGACCAGGTAACAACCTTGCTAAAGGGAAGAGATGCAGCAAATGACTATGATGACATCAAGAAATACCTAGAGATGAGATACATATCAACAACTGAAGCATGCTGGCAGACATTTCTGTTTGATATACACCATCATGATCCACCAGTCGAGAGACTACCATTCCACATTAAAAATGAGCAAGAACTTATTTTTCCGGACTCGACTGACATAGAGAAGATACTAAGAAGGCCAGGATCCACGAGTACTAAGTTCACTGAGTGGATGGAGGCAAACAAAATACATGAGGCGGGAAAAGAATTAACCTATGCCGAATTACCTTCAAAATTAGTATGGAAAAGCGAAACCAAAACCTGAGGAACGGAAAAGGGGCTTCGCTATTGGAAGAATCTACTATGGACACCCTGCAAGTGGAGATAGAGAAACTAATGAGGCAAGCAAGAAAAACACTAAAGGACTATCCAGACATAGAACTACGAAATGCTACAGAACTTGAACAACTTGGGAACAGAATGATAAACAAAGAACTTAGCTACGACATGGAGGCACTAAAGAATGAGCACAAAACCATAATAAGCAATGTCAACCACGGCTAGAAAATGACCTTTGATGCAATAATAGAATCAGCTGAGAAAGGACTTGGAAAACATATATTTGTAGAAGGCTACGGTGGCACAGGCAAAACTTACCTATGGAAAGCAATTACAACGAAGCTACGATCAGAAGGAAAGAAAGTGATTTCGGTAGTATCATCTGGCATTGAAGCTTTGCTCCTATAAGGTGGAAGAACAGCGCACTCAAGATTCCACATTCCAATAAATACCACGGAAGAATCAACATGTGAAATAAAACAAGGATCACATTTGGCTGAACTGGTAAAGAAAACCTCGGTGATATTATGGGACGAGGCTCCTATGACAAACACTGCTTCGATGCACTAGAAAAAAGCCTTAGGGATATTCTAAGGTTCACAAACCAAAATATTGACAAAAGGCCATTTGGTGACATGACAATTGTGCTAGAAGGCGACTTCAGACAAATACTTCAAGTGATAACAAAGGGAAAGAGAGAGCAGATAGTAAATGCCTCGGTTAAAGGTCATACCTATGGAAGTACTTTTAAATATTTTTCTAACTGAAAACATGCGACTAAAGTTTGTCAGAAGATCCAATACAAAAGCAAAATGTGGCCGAATTTGCAGAATGGATCAAATTGCGATAAAAATGATGAAGGAGATGATTGGGTAAGAATACCTAAAGACCTACTTCTACTTAAAGGAGAAGACCCCAAAGAAGAGATAGTAAAAATCACGTACCCAAACTTGCAGCAAAACTATCGTAACAGTGAATTTGTCGAAGAAAGAGCAATACTGTGTCCAAGGAATGAAATAGTTGAGAGAAGATAAATTACTACATAATGAGCCAAATACAATGTGAAGAGATGACATACCTATACTTGGACACTGTATGCAAGGCAACAATGAATTACAACACAATGGAGAATATGTGTCCAGCAGAGTTCCTCAACAACATGATCTTCCCAGGAATTCCAATCCACGATCTAAAACTGAAGGTAGGTTTGGAGGTGATGCTCCTACGGAACATCAATCAAGCGGCAAGTTTATGCAATGGCACAAGAATGACTATCACACCGCTGGGCAAAAGGTACATTGAGGCACAAATAATCACAGGAACACACGTCAGTGACAAGGTATACATACCTGAAATTATTATGTCACCAAGCGACTTGAAGTGGCCCTTCATGTTGAAAAGAAGGCAATATCCTCTATCAGTTTATTTTACAATGACCATAAATAAAAGCCAATGTCAATCCCTAAAGAAGGTGGGCCTATATTTGCCTAAGCAAGTCTTCTGCCATGGGCAACTATATGTGGCATTAACAAGAGTCACATACACAGAAGGATTAAAGGTGTTGATTGACGACACAGAGTGCCCAAGCGAAGATAGCACAAAGAATATATATAGTATACAAAGAGATCTTCTAATTTTAGAAGATCTCTTCGTAAATCATGACCTTAGTAAGAACATGACAATGCATATTATTATTGCCATACACTACTTTCATGCATACAGATGTTAACAAGTATGTACATGTAGCTTCCTTTCTGTATGACGACAATCAATCGATACGTATTAATTTAAAAATATATACTCCATTGATTCTTATTATAGCGGATGAGCTTTAAAGACGAAAAGGTTACGTAAGACATAGAGCGCGTACACAGTAGATCATTGACACATCTACAAGGAGTTCTCTTTTTTTCCGAGAGAGGATGTACAGGGAAGTCCAACATGCATACATACACATTTTAGTTAGAAAAGCACACGAACTCCAACTCAAAAAGAAAAGGCACACCAACTTCCGTGAGATAACACACATATAGGGGAGTCCAAACACGCATACAAAGACATTAGTTAGAAAAGGAAACCAACTGGAAAGAGCAAACTACGAGTGGTCTGTTATCGGGAATAAAAAGCACATACATGGCAGAAAAAATGCAAGAAGGTCTATACCAAATAAAAAACGCCTTATCGGATAATAATGAAAATATATATGAGTCTTCCCCGGACATGTATGTCGTACATGGAAGAGATGTGTCCCTGTCTATCTAGGATTCTAATTGAATGCAGATCTTATTTTTGCAAAACAAATCAACACTAATTTGCAACTCCCACATGCACGCATGCAAACAGGAAAGCTAGCATACATGTATGCATGCTTATCTCCATACTTGCATGAAAAATAAGAAAATAGACACCTATAATACTATAGCTAACACATCAAAATATCCCATACACTTATCAACCTACCGCGCATTGAATACAGAAGCGATGAGCGTCCAACTAATTGAAATATCAAATCCATAGATTCGTACAAGATCTGCATTAGATGAGTTAAGAAAACATTGTATCTGGTGAACACCCAAAAAATTGGTTTTAAAATTAATTTTGTAATAAAAAATGTTTGGAAAAGAATCAAAGATATTCTATATGAAGTCCATAAAAAAGAATACAGTAAATTAAAATAAGAGGATAATTTAGCAATTTTCAATGAGTAGTTACATTTTCTTAGATGAGCATGTTACATAGTAATTAATAACCAAAGAATTAGCATGATTGCAACTGTATTGTCGTAATCAAGGAATGCAATTAAAACATGTTTAGGCGAAGGAACCGAGATGATAAGGCAAGAATGAACAATGTTTAGACTTGATCTCATGGCGGCAATTTCTCAAAACAATATAAAAACATAGCCAAACACTGAGAGATGAGATGTGGAAGAGGTAAATCATGACCTTAGTAAGAACATGACAATGCATATTATTTTTGCCATACACTGCTTTCATGCATACAGATGTTAACAAGTGTGTACATGCAATTTCCTTTCTGCATGGGCAGAAGTTTTTTTGAATAATAACCACTCTAATAAACATGATTCTCAGAAATCATATTAGCCGACAAGATTCCATAAGCAAGATAAGAAACTATATGTGTAGCTAATTCAGACGCCTTACATTTGTGTGTGCACCATATAACATTGTGTATGTTAACCATATTGCAGTGCCTCTACATGGTAATTAAGACGCAAGAAGCCAACAACAAAACTAGCCGCACCTAAATCGATGAACTTGAAAACTTAACTTGCAACTAGGCGCATGCATGTCTCACATTAAGTTGATGCTTCTGTTATCTAGCTCGGTAAAAGTGCATCTAAACTTCCTTTGTTTTACTGTCAATCAATAATTAAATGCAAGGGTCTCTTGCTAGGTTCAGTTAGACTTAATTCCAGCAGATCCATACGTTTGCTTTACTGTGTTCTCTACTTCAGAATTCAGAGAACAAGTATAAGTGCACTTCTCCGCACAGAAATTTTTGGTATAATTTCTAATTTCACACGAAAAGTTGTTTAGTAATGGAAAGATAAAATCTTATTCTGATTTCTAGATCATTCAACTTAAAAAAACTTATATGGTTCAAATAACACTTACATTTGGTAGAAGTCTGGACAGCAGGAGGGCAACAACTAACATCGACTCGCAGAAGATACTCACGTCTTGCAGATATTTCTTCCTCCACGAACTCCCTCAATGCCTTCGCAGCCCCAACATCCAGAAACTCCGGCTACGACAACTTTGAGTAGCACAGCCCGCGATCTGACTATACATCTCCGTGACCGCGTTGCCAGAGTCGACGAGTTCGCCGAGATCCACACGCTCACCCAGCCACATGTGCCACCACCAAGGAAGAAAAATCATGAGAAAAGAAGCGACATGTTGATCTGGGATAGCATGAGGATTAGTTTCCTGATGGGGCACAGCGACGTCGTCCTTCGCCGGCGGCAAATCGGAAGAAATGGCGGATGTGTATGAGGTGCCTGGTGGGGATCGTATGGGAGGAGAGGAGAGTTCTTTTTTTACTAAGAGGGAAAGGAGAGAGAGTTATATGTAGATATCATTTTAATGCTGAGAGTTCTGTGTAAATGACTGGGACTGGGACTACCGGCTGTTTTACTTAGGAAAAAAAATTTACGGAGTGGTAATCATCTTCACTCTAATGGGCTTGCAGAAAAGTATGTTAGGCATGACACATAATACATCTTTTCTTTTTGCGGGAACACATCATACATTGGCTATGCAAGATTGGGTACAAATATATATATATATATATATATATATATATATATATATATATATATATATATTTACTTCTCGGTATACACAGATGCAAACATTAAAAACCATGAATACGCTGGTGAAAAATGCTCTTAAAAAGATGGAACTTATACTTCCCCCAGAAAATAGATGAAACTTATCCATTGTTATTCAAAGGATCAGATATGATATAAATCTTTATATTTTTCACCTGTAGATAATCAGCAAGATTAGTAAGAATCAACAAACATTTTTGAATGATAGGAAAATATATATAAATTACATGCCAAAATTCATGTTGGAAAATAAACAACTTTTAGCATTTCTCGATGTACTATAAACAATTCAAAATGAATGTCATTTAATGCGATAAAAAATAAGAACAAAATGTCAGGCCAAACTAAAATAGGAGTAGATAGAGAAATTGGAAACTACATATGAATAGTGAGGCTCTAAAAAATATTATAAAATTATGTACACTACATGTTCAAATTCATAAATTCAAACAGAAGACATCAACTGCCCCAAATATAAAACATAACAAAAACTAGTCTAGCCGCACAAATGCGCGGGTGCACCTGCTAGTTAAGTTCATAAGAACAGAGTAACGCCTTAAGCAAGATGACATGATGTACAGGGATAAACTCATGCAATATGATATAAACCCCATCTTTTTATTCTCGATGGCAACAATACAATACATGTCGTTTCCTTTTCTGTCACTGGGATTGAGCACCGCAAGATTGAACCCAAAGCTAAGCACTTCTCCCATTGCAAGGAAGATCAATCTAGTAGGCCAAACCAAACTGATAATTCAAAGAGACTTGCAAAGATAAACCAATCATACATAAAAAAATTCAGAGAAGATTCAAATATTGTTCATAGATTGACTTGATCATAAACCCACAATTCATCGGATCTCGACAAACACACCGCAAAAGAAGGTTACATCAAATAGATTTCAAAGAGAATCGAGGAGAACTTTGTATTGAGATCCAAAGAGAGAGAAGAAGCCATCTAGGTACTAGCTATAGACCCAAAGGTTTGAGGTAAACTACTCACACATCATTGGAGGGGCCATGGAGTTGATGTAGAGACCCTCCATGATCAATGACCCCTCCAGCGGAGCTTTGGAAAAGGCCCCAAGATGGGATATCTTGGGTACAGAAGGTTGTAGAGGTGGAAATAGGGTTTCGTGGTGCTCCTGGATGATAGAGGCCAAGGTGTCCCGTCTTTCGATGAGATGGTGGATTTCGCTTTGGTGGAAGTCGACTTTGACGATCCGACTACGAACGTGCGAGGACGTCACGCCTTAGCAATCGCTAAACCAACTCCGAGAGGTTATTGACCACGCCGGAGCACGATCAACCTGACCACGAGGGTCTGTTTCCTGCGAGCAAACGAAGAACAAGCAAGAAACTGAGATTGCAATCTGGATATTGCGAATATAAGATGAAAGCTTTATTGATCAAGGTGGGGTTCTGTGACACCTTTGTCTGGTCGTTGAACACAAACGAAGTACGCGAAGTTGCAGCTATGGCGAACTTTTAATCTAAACAAAACCC